>NC_138889.1:88399573-88569094 GCF_965194825.1 Balaenoptera physalus
GGTTGGTTTATTTTTAAAAACTGCATGCCATTCAGTGATAGAATTGGCATCTTTTCTTGGGTCCTGTCTTATACACCAAGGAGTTACTTCCCTAGGACCAGAAGTGGGTGTAGTAAGCTGAGATAGGAAAAGACAGCACGCTGAAGATGAGGGTTAAATAACGAATTCAAAACAGCTACGTTGAAAGTCCCACCCAGGAGCCTCCTCTTCGCAAAATGTGTACCCATCAAAAGGTGTGGCATTAAGCTGTGGACGTCTGGGGCATGTCCATGTGAATGGTTGTCTATTCGTTTAAAGATCATTTAAAGATCGTAGGACTTTCTGCACTGCTTTACAAAACCCAAATGAAAGTCAGAGGAATGCCAGGCATGCATTTTTCTCTCTCCCCGGGTACCCCCACGCTGATCCTGGTGGAGCCCGGGCGTGTCCTGACAGTGAGGGTGGATGGAAGTAAAAGGGTGTTTGGGTGGCAGTTTCCTTTTTTCTTTCTTGACATTTCCCAGCTGAGATTTATGAAACAGCAAAAATTTTTTGCTTGTGTTTTTCAAAAGCCAGACAGTAACTCTGAAAATTAGAGAAGCAAGGATTGGAAGCAGAGAGAGAGGACAGATGCTTGTAGGAGGAAAAGTGACCAGCCGGGCCATAAAGGGTGATGTCAAAAGCTCAGCTTCTCTGTACACCGGTGCCACACTGAATCTCGGAGACGGAGTTTTGGGTGAAGTAGAAAAGGATAGCTTCATTGCTTTGCCAGGCATAGCGGAACACAGCAAGCTCCTGCCTCGAAAAACTATGTGTCCCAACCCGGGAGGATTTGATGAGGAGTTTTATAGCAATAGTTCAAGGGTGGGGTTGCTGATAAGATTAGGGTGTGTGCAGGGTCTGCATGCCTTTAATCTCATCTCAGGTGGTCAGTCTCCTAATCTTGATGAGCTTCTCTGGTCCCTTTAATCTTGCCTCTGGTGGTTTCTTGGCTGCTTCTCCCTTGATTAGCAACTGTTCGAATCTGCCCTTTGGAGCTCAGGGAAGGTCATGGAGGCTGGAGTCTTGCCTACAAGAAAGGGGGGACAAAAAGGCTTCCGTGCCCAGGAGCCCCACAGGGTCCTGCTCAGTTTCAAGGGGAGGGACGGAAGGGTGTTAATCTGCTAGAGCTGCCATAACAAAGTACCCCAGGCTGGGGGAGCTTCAACAACAGGAATTTATTTTCTCATAACTCTAGAGGCTGGAAGTCTAAAATCAAGGTGTCAGCTGGGTTGTTTTCTTCTGAGGTCTCTCTCATTGGTTTGTAGATGGCCATCTTCCCTCTGTGCGTGTCTGTGTCTTAGTTTTCTCTTCTTATAAGGACACCAGTACAGGATTAGGCCGCACCCTGATGACCTCATTTTATCTTAATTGCCTCTTTAAAGGCCCTATCTCCAAATACAGTCACATTCTGAGGTCCTGGTAGTTAAAACGTCAACATGTGAGTGGTGGGAGGACACAATTCAGCCCATTACAAGGAAGGAGGAAGATTTTGCAAGTCCTGGAAGATGTGCCTGAACAAGCAGGCCCTCCCAAACCTCCTTCTTCCCTTGCCGGTCTCCTCCCTCCCTTGCTGTCCCAAAAAAGCAGTAGATGGGCTGCTGCCTGGAATACTAACCAAGGAGCCTGGTGAAGCCTGCTCAAGATCTCTCCTAAATTGCAGAAAATTGCATTTCTTTCTCCCCTGCAAAGCCATGGATTTGTAGAGATTATTTTACCTGCTAAGAAGGCCAACTAAAGAAAAGTTTAAAAAGGAAACCACAACAACCCACCGGAGTTTATGCTCAAGAGAGACAACGCAACACATTTTGGAAACCAGCAGGTTACGTAACATTTACAAATCATGCTTCCTGCAGAGGGAATGCTGTTTTTTAACTTGTAGACATTTCGTCCCTTCTCTTAACTTTTAAGATTTACATTCAATGGTAAAACATCCTGTCCTTGACAGACTCCTGTTTCATGCTTTCCTCACGTACCTGTGTCTTGCCCTGCCTCTGTTTTAGTGACATAACCTTAATAAAAAGCTCCATACATGGTCTTGTTTTCAGGATTCTTCTGGGACTTGACCCCTGCCCACTCACTTACGTGTCCAACTTCGTTATCACTGTTGCTGCCTGTTGGTAATCAGCATACAGTGGCACCCATCACTGTGTTTGGGGCTGATGGGATCAGTTGATTAGTGCTTGGGGGGAAGAGGGGACAGGTCCAGGTCTCAGGCTGACCCTTCTGCCTTCCCTTTGGCCCATAACCACTTTCTAGACCCATGGGCGGCCACCACCAACTTTAACCATCATTTCCAGAAGGGGTAGGAGATTCGGAACTGAGAGATGAAGACAGCACTTGTTCAAACCTACAGTCCCTCGAATAACCTGTCTGCCCAGATATTCATCCTGGGCATCCTGTCTTCTGCTCATTGCTAACAGCCAAGAGGATTTGAAGCAACTTTTCTTCCTGTAATTTGTATTTGTAAAAACCTAACGTGTTTTCATCTGTTTCCGACTAAACTTAAATATGTTTTGGCACACTCTCCACTTCTTCCCCTCCCTGAGTGCGGGTCCCACTGTGGTGGAAAATCACTGGCTTAGGGTGACTCCTGCAACCCCTCTTTACAGAGTACCCAGGGGCTACCCTGCTCTCATGGATCCTGAAGTCAGGGGTGTATATATGAGGCGGGGTAGAAATGTACAGACTTAATATTGCTGCCTGACAGAGGTGAGAGCCCCTCTTAGGTTTATTCATCTGTCTTTATTTCACCTACCAGAGTCAAAATATCCCAGACCCAGCAATTACAGGATTTCTTCTGGTCTCAGCTCTGCTACTGACTAACCTAGTGTGTCCTTGAGCAAGTCAACTCAGACCCTCTAGGCATCACATGCTCACCTTTAGAATCAGGAAAAGATGTGAGCTGAGGATTGAGGTTCTTTTGGCTCTTGAGTATGTGAGATTCACCCATGAATAAAACAACTTAACTTGGGTTCACTTGGCCTGATCATTGGAATCTTAGAGCCCAGTGCAATTGTAAACAAAGAAGGAATGAGAGACCAGTGATGTTACAGCCACCAAATCTTCTGGACAAAGCTCCTAGGAACACAGCTGGGACTTGCCCGCCTCCTCTGAGCTGAATCAGTGGTGGGTAAAGGTGGATGGCCAGGGCCCTGGCTGATGTACTGAGGGGCTGCGGTCTTCCTGGGCCCCCGTGCCAGGGTCCAACCCCCACTACTGCTTCTGTGTCTCTGTGAGAGCTATGGGCACACACCTCTTTCCACTCTGTTCCAGGCGGGCAGAGAGGGCCAGGAGCCTGAGGTCCGCCGTGCTTCTCAGGGGAAAGGAAAGGAGCTACAGTCCTGGAACACAGCTCTGTGTTTTCCAGGCAATTCCTTCCTCTGGTGAGGATGTGTCTAGTGAAGCAGGAGGCACGTTTGAGCAAAACCAGCTACTGTTTATGGGCACCCCCCGCCCACCAAGTGCTTTATGTATGGCACCGTGCTGGAAGCATTTTTTTATAAAGTATACTGCTCTTCGCAATGATACAGTCAGGAGGAGCTTATGATAACCGTGTTTTCTGATGAGGAACTGGGGCCCAGAGAAACTAGGCAACTTGCTCAAGACACTCGGTAAGGGGGCATCAGGATTCAAACCCAGGCCCCTGGCTCCAACCCTCAGCTCTTCTCCAGCTGCCTCCTGAGAAGGACACATCCTCTTTGCAAATAGAGCCGCGAGGCATGAGGGAGCTGCCCAGTTGTTGATTCCATGTAGCTCTGTGGCAGGTTCTCACGGCCTCCTGTACTTCCCTGGAGCTATTTTTTTCTCAATTTTTAAAACTGTGGTAAAATACACATAAAGTGTGATTTACCGTTTTAACCTTTTTTTAAAAAAAAAAAAATTTTATTTATTTATTTATCTTTGGCTGCGTTGGGTCTTCGTTGCTATGTGCGGGCTTTCTCTAGTTGCGGTGAGCCGGGGCTGCTCTCCGTTGCGGTGTGCGGGCTTCTCATTGCGGTGGCTTCTCTCTTTTTTTAAAATATCTTTATTGGAGTATAATTGCTTTACAATGGTGTGTAAGTTTTTGCTTTATAACAAAGTGAATCAGCTATACATATACATATATCCCCACATCTCCTCCCTCTTGCGTCTCCCTCCCACCCTCCCTATCCCACCCCTCTAGGTGGACACAAAGCACCGAGCTGATTTCCCTGTGCTATGCAGCCACTTCCCACTAGCTATCTGTTTTACATTTGGTAGTGTATATATGTGCAGTGGCTTCTCTTGTTGCGGAGCACGGGCTCTAGACGTGCGAGCTTCAGTAGTTGAAGCACGTGGGCTCAGTAGTTGTGGCTCACGGGCTCTAGAGCGCAGGCTCAGTAGTTGTGGCGCACGGGCTTAGTTGCTCCGCAGCATGTGGGATCTTCCCGGACCAGGGCTCGAACCCATGTCCCCTGCATTGGCAGGCGGATTCTTAACCACTGCGCCACCAGGGAAGCCCTTAACCATTTTTAAAGTGTACAATTCAGCGGCATTAAGTACATTCACAGTGTTGTGCAACCATCACCACTATCTATTTCCAGAATGTTTTCATCACCTGAAGGCTTCAACTGTTCTCTTCTTTGATGTCTGCCCTTGCATCATCTCTGGGATTCCTGTAAAGTAACCCATGGTGACGTCCCTCGACCATCCTGTGTCCCCTCTCTTGCTTTTGTCCACCAGTTAGGAGAGGCCAGTGTAGAAGTAATCCTTCAGCAATTGGTGCTGTCCTTTTACGGGAGGGGTGTCTTTGAACGCGCAAGAACACGGGCTCTCCTTCTGGGGTCAGGAGGCTGGTCAGCCCTTCCTCAGCCTGACCGCTGTGTCAGCAGGGTTCCAAGGGGCCACAGTGGGAAGTGCAGGAGTGTTTTATCTTTGCAGGAGTTCTGCTGAGCTGGGAGTCCCTCATGAGGGCCCTGGAAGGAAAGCTGCTTTATGCCCTCCGTGGGGATTATTTAGCATTTGTGGTTTCAAAGAAATAATTTCTAAGACTCAGCTGTGGGTTTCATTTTTCTCTTGATCGGTTTAAACATCGTTCTCTGTATCTCGTTGTCATCCGTTGCGTGTTCTGGCCCTGTTAGAATGCCATCATGAAAACAATGCCGTTTATATCCAAGCTATTGCCAGATCCCAGTAGACGGGTGGTATTAATGGTCCTTGGCTGGACTGTAGTAGAACAAACTCTGCTAAATGAAAAACCTTGTATTACATTCCCAGCCCGTGTAAGTTTTGGTCTAAGAAGATGAGAATTGCTTTTAGCATTTTTGTTTTCAGGGGTGACTGTGTTTGGAGAGAGTGTTGTGTGTTTGGGAAGAAGTGTGCTTCTTCCCGAGGGTCTCGGAGGAAGGGCTGGCTTCGGGCATAGACAGCAAAAGGCAGTCGCCCCCATAGTAATTGACCACAGCAGTCCTTGGACGGCTCTGGTGTTCACTAAATTCTCTCCCATGCACCAGCCATTGCCTGGAATTCCATCACCAACGCCTTACCCATTGATTACAGATACCCTGGATGTGGGTGAAGCCCAGTGAAGGAGGGATGGAAAGAGAGGGTTTCCTTTGCCTTCCGCACACCAGGCTCTATGCTAAGCTGCTATATACATCTTATTTCATCTCAACCTTAAAGCCCACTAGAAATATATTTGCTGTGATGAAGCCCTTCTTATTCCGTTTTACAGGAAAGGACTTGGATTCTGAGAGGGCCGGTGGTTTGCCCAAAGTCCCCCAACTGGCAAGCGCCAGCACTGAGAGGGCCCGCTCTTTGTATCACACGATCCTGCTCTCAAGTGAGAGAGGCCCCAGGGGCCCCGGGCAGCTTTAGGGGTGAGCCCTGAAAGGACCCCATTGAGGAGAGAGGGATGAGGACACCGAACAGGGCGGTTTGCCCGTGCGGAAGGGGCTGAGTTGCAGGATGGAGCTTAGATTTCTCACCAAAGCTGTTGGGAAGGAAACGTAAAATCAGGGTAGCGCTGAGCCAGGGCTCCTGAGTGGGAACCACCAAAAATCCAAGTAGTTGTACCCGTTAGCGATGCTGTATTCCCATGCGGACTCTAACAGCACATACTATCTTAAATAAGGTTGGGACCTAATACAGCAGCGTTACACCTGTCACAGCTTGTAAAGGACAGAGTGCATGCTTTGGGGTTCCACAGGCTCGGGTTTGAGCCCTGGCTTTGCTGATTACTGGCTGTGTGACCTTAGACAAGTCACTTAACCTTTTCAGCATCTCGAACAGGTCAATAGCGATTCCTAACTCCTGGGGCTGATGTGAGGGTAAAGTGAGGGAAGGATAGCCAAACCCTAACATGGGGTCGGGCTCATGGCCCTTAGTGGCTGGTGGGGGCCAGCGGTGGCGGCTGTGGTTCCGAGTCAGCAGGCAGCCTCTCCTCTGACAGCCCCTCTGTGTCCTGTGTCCACAGTGCTGCAGGGCGTGGACAGTTCCCTGGTGGGCCTGCACAACCAAAGCTTCGCCCGGGTCATGGAGCAGCGCCTGGCCCAGCTGTTCATGATGTCCCAGCAACAAGGCCGGCGGTTTAAACGGGCCACCACCCTGGGAAGCTACACTGTGCAGGTGGGTGTGCGCAAAGTCACGGGGGTCTTATAAGAAGGGTGTGGAAATGTGCTTCCTGAGCCTAAGAAAACCACGCTGCATGCCAAGGAGCGCTCCCATTGCAAGCTGATGAGGCCAGTTAATCCACACTGCTCTTAGGTTTTGTGGGGGGGTGACAGTCATAATCATCGAAATCATGAAGGAGGGTGAGAGCTGCTCTCCCGAGTACTAGACTGTAGGGAGAGGAGGTCTCGGAAGAAATGCTGCCCACATGCACATATTTATTAAACAAAAGGCTGTTAGTAAGCAAGCGCAACTCCTCCGCATCCTGTTCTGGAGGCTGGATGAAGTCCCAGCTTTCAGGCCTCTCAGCACCATGATTGTGATCAGCGGAAACACCGATCAGCCTTACAGGTGTGGGATTCTGTTAGCCTTGTCGAATCCGTTTCAACACATAGAGCCCTCTACGTTTATAATGGACACGTGACCACACAGGGACTCAGGGTAGGGAGCTGTAGCAGACACTACTGGTGCCCTGCCCAAACCCCCTTATAATTTCTATGATGAATGCTGATGAACTTCCAGCATCTCTTTATTGAAGGGCTGCTCTTGAGATGCCGGAACGTACTTTGCCCAGCCACGGCTGGCTGGAAGTGCCTGGGAATTCACCAGTGGTGGAGGTATAAGTACCACAGCTCTTGCTTCTTGGCTGGGAGGATTCTGAAATGTATGCTTTAGGATCATTGCCGGAGCTTTCCCACAGAGAATTAAGCTTTAGTTTCCCGCTGTGGTGACTGGCTTCATAATGCATCCCTTGTTAGCTCCCTTACACCCCCTGTCAGTTCCCTGCATCTCTCCAATAAATTACAAGCATTCAACTCATCTCAGAGTCTGCTTCAGAGGGAACCCGACAGAGACAGTAGCCATCCTGAGGGTAGAGGCTCTAAGCCTCTCTAGATTCTTTATCCAGTTCAAGCAAGAGTGGGAGTGTCTATAGCATATTCTGGCCAATCCACATATCTTGAGTACCACTAATTTCACCAAATGAGAACCCATTTCTAACATTTGTTATGCTAATTAACAAGCTCTCTTGAGCAAGGTATCAAATTACAGAAGTGCTTCTGGTAGTTGCCTCTAGGAAGTGGGCTTCTTATTTTCTGGGATGTAGTCAACTGCCCCTGGATTGGTAATTGACCACATCTAGTGTGTAACTTAACCCAAACACACATGCAGTGTGTCTCACTGTCTAAGAGGAAGCTTTAAAGGAAATTGCAGACATTACCACAGTGTCTGCAGATCATGTCCCCAGGCAATCTTGGAAGTACAAACAACACATCTTCTAGAACACACTTCCCTATGTTAGTCAACGTCACGCCCCTGAGGGAGACTCCAGGTCCCCCATTTGCAGTTGGTGAATTTGGCCTCTTGTCCTATTGGATGCTGCTTTGGTTCTAAAATTCTTTGTGGTCTGTCATGAGGTAAAGCGATAGTTAATTTCATGTGCCAGGTTTGTGATTTCCCTTCTGTGGGTCCACGTGAGCCCTATAATTCACACTTTTCCAAATGACAGAAAGGAAGTTGCTGGGATTCAGACAGTTGAAATGGGATTTGCCTCAGCTGAAGGGGAGGAAAGAATCACCCTACACTCCTGGTGTTATTTGTAAACTTAAGAAACCCAGCACATTCTAAGTGTCTAAAAGAGCCCAGTGAAATGCTGTTTCCTCTTTTTTTCTGAGTACTCAGTGTGCTTGGTCCCTTTTGTTGCCTGGAAAGCCTGAGTGAAGTAAGTAGGGGTATATTTCTGCAAATCCCCAATTTACCGAGGCTGTAGACCACCTTCCAACATCATCCTTGGAGAAATTTGGTAAGAAGAATTTGCTATTAAATTGAAATTGAGCGAAGTTATTAGATACTTGAATGTTCATTCACCTTGTACCTGGTTATACTAACGCTCTCCCTATCTCCTTTCCCACTGGGGACAGAAATAACACCCCCAAGTTTCCCAAATAAAATTCACTCTACATAGCTTATATCATCCTTCACCCAGAGAAGTCTTTTGTCTTGGCTCAGATCATTTTTAAAGATGAGCCACCTTCATGAATATGGAGATTTAAGTGTCTAGAATCTAAAGATATTTCTCTAGTGGATGTATTTGAAAAATTGAGGAGTCCAAAGAAGATATACATATGACCAGTAAGCATTTTTAAATATTTAACTCTTATCATCAAAGTAATGCAAGTTTTAACTACCACAAGATGCCATTTTCAAGATGAGTAAAATGGTACTATCCCGTGTTGATGAGGAAGCAGTGAAGTGGGCACCCTCAAACACAGTAAATGGATATGACCTTGCTGGAGGGCAGGTGAGCAATTTAGACAAGAATCTTTTAGATGGTCACAACATTACTCCTATAAATTCATTTCAAAGAGATAGAGGGGAACACAAAGATGAAAGGGTAAGAGCAGTGTTTCTCAGAGAGTGCCCAGAAAATGACTCTATAAGGTGCCCAGAGGCAAAGGGGCTTGCTGGCCAGGTCAGTTTGGGCAAGACTGCATCCTGTAGAATGTTCTTGAAGATTCCAAAGGCATATTGGCATACCAAAGACTCTAAAAAAACCTGCAAGTAAAGAAATCTCCTTGACTTTCTTCAATATACTGGTTTCTACATTTAAATGCCAATAAGACCCTTGTTTATAATAATATCTACATTTCCCCAACATTTTATTATAAGCATTTTCAAACTCAGAAAAGTTGAAAAAATTATGACATAAGCACCCATTTACTCACCGTCTAGCTTCTACAATTAACAGTGTATTATGTTACTGTTTTATATTTGATAACATATCATTTCCATACCGTAGATCAGTTTGGACTGTTCTAGAACCTCATATAAGTGGAATCCTACAGTATATTCTCTCTTGTATAAGGCTTTTTTGACTCTGTAGTGTTTTTAAGATTCATCCATGTTGTTCTTTTATTCAGTAGTTTATTCCTTTTTATTGCTGAATAATATTCCCTTGTATGAAATATACTACCGTTTGTTTATCCATGCTTCTGTTGATGGACACCTGGGCTTTTCCCAATTTTTAGCTATTATAAACAAAGCTTCTATGAACCTTCTTCTGCAGGTCTTTCCATGGCCATGAGCTTTCATTTCTCTTGGGTATGTAGGAGTGGAATTCGTGGGTCATAGAGTTGGTGTATGTGAGTTCTATGAGAGACTGCCAGACCTTTTCCCAAAGTGTACAGTTTGACACTCCCACTCCCACCAACCAGATGTGGAGTTACCCCACCTCCTCATCAACACGGTGTTGTCAGCCCTTCTTATTTTAGCCATTCTGGTGGTTGATAGTGATGACTTGTGGTTTTAAATTGAATTTCCTCATTGAGCATTTAAAAAATATGCTTATTGGCCATTCAGATATCTTCCTTTGTGAAGTGTCTGGTCAGACTTTTTTAAAACCCATTTTTTATTGGGTTGTAGTAATATTTATTTTAATTGTTATTTATAGCATACATACATGGAGCATAAAAATATGTAGAGTTTAAAGAACACTAGTAAAAAAGAACCCACAACCCAAAGAGTAAGAACATTACTGTTACCTTATCCCAGAAGCCTTTTCTGTGTCTTTTCTGATTATACATACTCACTTCCTTCCCATCAGAGTTGACTGTGCTTCTGAATTTTGTATTAAATCACACCTGTGTTTTCTGTATAGATTTTACCATCCTCATGTGTATCCTTAAGCAGTACATCATTCAGTTTTGCATTTTATATTCTGTAATTTGTTTCTTTTGCTCCATATCAGGCTTTTATATTCACCCATATTGATACAAAGAGCCATAGTTCATTTACATGACTCTATAATATTGCATTGTGTGACTGTGCCATAACTCATGTATCCATCCTACTGTTAGTGAATTCTGAATTTTCAGATTTTTTTGCTATGATGAACAATGCTGCTATAAACATTTTTGTAACATCTTTTAATATCCTGTGAAACTCGTAATCTGTAATGTACACTTTGGAAAATACTATATTATGCCATAATGTTTATCGATGGTTAATTACACTAGTAAAAAGTTGAAAACAACTTAAATGTTTAAAAATGAAGGGTTAGTTAGGTTTATGAGACATGCATACAGTAGAACATTACGTAGGTTTTAAATTTATGTTTTATGTATTTATAATGATTATCAATTGTTAGTTACAATGCTGAAAAATGAGTAACAATTTAAGTGTTTAACAGTAAAGGATTGGCTAAGTTTATGAGGCATGCCTTGGAATGCCATGTAGAAATTAACATTTATGCTTTTGTTATATTTAAGCCCATTATGGATGCAAGTAAAAATGGCAATATATAATACTATATAGAGAGTATGATAAATAATTTTGTAAAATGATAAATAAAAGGCCTGTGTGGAAAAAACAAAGAATAGAAGCAAATACTCCAAAATGGTAATAGTAATTAGCTTGTGGTGGAAGGATTCCAGATTGTTTTTATTTTATTTCATTTCTCGATGCTTTTTTGTATTTTCATATTTTCTGTAGTGACTGTGTATAACTTGTACAGTGAGAAAAAGCAACAAAGGTTATTTTAGAAAAAGAGCTTTGAGTCTCCAAGTACTGCTTTTATCAGAGTTCTTTTGAATTGTAGACATATAAGTTCATTTTTTTTTCCTCTCTGGCTATTGCAGGAATTTGAAATTAGAAATCTTGTTTGAGAATAACCTAACATGTCCTGAATTAATGTGGAGGCCTAGTTTCAAATGAGGCCAGAGTTCTCTGGAGGCTGGAAGACATCACCATTTCAGCGTTTCCTTCTCCAGCCTGAAACTGTTCTTTCCAGATGTTTATATTTTCAAAACCCTTTTCTCCTCGCTGCCTCCCTCCTCCAGCGACAGCAGGGTTTCTTGAGACGTTGGTGATAGGGAGGTATGCGAAGGGTGATGTCTAAAATATATGTCATGGGTCCACTTAGCTACGGAAGGCTTCGCAGTCGGGAGACAGCCTGCTGATTGCCCAGGTGACTGCAGAGTTGATGCAAGATGCCCTGTAAACATGGCCTGTCTTTTTCTGAAAGATGGTAAAGATGCAGCGGGTGCCAGGACCCAAGGACCCCGCGGAGCTGACTTACTACACCCTGTACAATGGGAAGCCTTTGCTGGGGACTGCAGCTGCCAAGATCCTGAGCACCATTGACTCCCAAAGGATGGCCTTGACCCTGCATCACGTTGTCCTTCTGCAAGCTGACCGTAAGGGGATAACCTTTCCATTCATTCATTTTTAAATTTTTAATAAATTTATTTATTTATTTTTGGCTGTGTTGGGTCTTCGTTGCTGCGTGCGGGCTTTCTCTAGTTGCAGCGAGCGGGGGCTACTCTTTGTTGTGGTGCGCGGGCTTCTCGTGGTGGCTTCTCTTGTTGTGGAGCACGGGCTGTAGGCGCGCAGGCTTCAGTAGTTGTGGCACATGGGCTCAGTAGTTGTGGCTCGCGGGCTCTAGAGTGCAGGCTCTGTTGTGGCGCATGGGCTTAGTTGCTCTGCGGCATGTAGGATCTTCCCGTACCAGGGCTTGAACCTGTGTCCCCTGCATTGGCAGGCAGATTCTTAACCACTGCGCCACCAGGGAAGTCCCATCATTCGTTATTTTTAATACCAGTAAATGTTTCCTGAATCACTTGGATGTTAATAGACCTAGAACTAAACATACTTCTGTTCTAGAAGGTTCTCAAATCAACCAGTTGTTTCCTGTGTTGTTTGAAGCAATAGGTTTTGGGCAAGGGATATGTTTTGGCTACTAGGATGATGATAATACTGCTTTTCCTCAGTCCTACCCTCTCTTCCTCCTCAGTATAATCTTGTGAACAGTTAGAAAAATCACCACAGCTGAGATGGTATTTGTCTGCTGGGGAATTAAAGGTAATTTCATTCAGTAAGCTTTGTAGAGTCCTGCATGAACTGTGTTCAGTGCTGGAGGACATATAGAAGTGGGCAAGTCCCAATCACTGCCTTTAAGGAGCAGAGAAGGCGTTAATGCAGATATAAAGGCATAGAATGCAGGAATGCTTTGAGGAGACAATGTGATTGATACAGGGCTCAACCGAGGGACAGATTGCTCTGAAGGGGCATCTGGGAAGGATGAACAGAGAAAGGATATGAAACATAATAGCTGCCTCTCTGAGGACCCTCCCCTGGCAGCTACTATGCTTGTTGCTTTACATAGATTTTCTCAATTTTTCTGGGGCAACTCTATTCAGCTCCAAATTACAGATGAGGAAACCTAGGCTCAGAAAAGTTAACTAACTTGCACAACATCACAGAACTAGTACTTGAGTTGCCAAGATATGAATCTGGATCTGTTTGACTTCAAAAGTGTGTTCTTAACTGTATTGCATGCTACAGTTTCAGCAGAGGGAGAGGATGATGTACTGTCCAGAAAGAGGGAGAAGCAGAAGCAATAGAAGAGAGGTGAAAAGTACCAGGGGTGCTTGAAAAAAAAGAGTTCAAGTTGCCTGGAGTGCAGAAGCATGAGGAGGAGATGATGGGATTAGAAACGAGCATTGCTTAGGAGACTCAGGCGTTGGATGGCAGGGGAAGGAGATTGTATGTGATGTGATTGGCTGTGGGGAGCTATTGGAGATTGCTGAGCAGGGGAGTAGTATCACTGGAAGTAGCCATTATCTAGGGAGGTTAATCTGTCGGCAGTGTCCAGGATGAGAGGGGGAGGACTAATGAGGCTCTCTGGTGGCCCAGGCATTGGGGCCCCAAAAAAGGGCTTTGAAGGAAGCAAGGGGAGAGGGGGTTGATGAAGATGAGAGATTGTGTGGTAGAAATATTAGATTCGACAGCACACCGAGCATACAGGGCCTGGAAGGTCATCTCCCATTGATCTCCTTGTTGGTGTCCACGTTCCTTAGGCACCTGACGCCTGGCTCATGGTTTTCCTCTCCTCCTCATCTCCTGCCTTCGTCCAGGGTAGGTGTGGCTTCCACAGGGATGGTCCAGCCCACATGTTACGGCCCTCACTTCTGCTCGGCCAGCACATCCTCACAGACACACCTTTGCCTGGAAATGATGGTCATCCTCTACAATCTTGTCTTTGAAATGACTTTTTAACCAAGATTCTCTTCCTTTGCACCTCTCTCCTTCCCTCCCTGTGGGCTCTGTCCCATCTCTGGTCAGGTCAACTACTAGCTTCATCAGTTTTACTGCATCTTCTTTATGTGGGTTCCCCAGGGCTCCATTCTCGGCTCTTTCTCCGTCTCTCCAGGTAGAGAATGAACTGTAGAGGACTGGAGTGAAAACCATTGTAGGTGCCCAGGTGAGAGGGGAAGGTGTCAGAGGTAGAGACTCAGAGAAGTGGTTGGATTCGGGATATTTTTGGAGACAGAGCTGATGGGGCAAGGTAATGGATTGTGTGCGTGGCAGGAGGAGATGAGGGCTGGAGGACTCAAGGGTGACTCCCAGGTGTTTGCTTGAGCTCTGGTTGTGGTGTCATTTGTTGAGACGCAGATGGTGCAGGAGAGGAGGAGGTTTAGTGGGGCTGCAGTGGCAGTGGGGGAGATGGAATCGAGAGTTTCCTTTTGGACATGTGAGCTTACACATTCAGGGAGAGCTCAGGAGATAGTAACTCGGCAGTCATCAACACAGGTGACATTTAGAGCTAAGGAAGTAGGTAAGATTAACCAGATTTGCCTTGATTTAGAACTAAAGAGAAGAGGGTAACAATTAAGGCCCAGGGCATCCACATGAGGGAAGAACTGGAGCCAGCAAAGGACCCTGAGAAGGCGCATCCAGGGAGATGGAGGAGGTGGTGTCTAGAAATAAGCGAAGAAAGTGAATGTCCTGGAAGGGAGTGAGCTGCTGTGTCATCTTCTGTTCTTGAGAGGCAGAGACTGGAAGGATGGAGACGAAGTGAATTTGGTAAACTGGAGTTCGGTGGTGACCTTGGCAGGACGGGTTTCCAGGAAGAGGTGGTGGAGACAGCTTGGCTGGAGTGGACCCAGGAGAGGGTGGAGGCGGGGAAGCAGTGACAGCAAAGGGAGAAGATTAATGGGACAGTTGCTGGAGGGGCATATGGGAGATACTGGGGTACGTTTGAATATTATGGGTGACTGTAATAGCAAGAGAGAAATTGACGATGCAGAAGAGAGACGAACACTGCAGGAGTGAAGTCCATACGTGGTCGAGGGGGTGGCACAGGGGGAGGGTTCAGACTCAGCGAGGAGCAGGGATGGCTCATTCTTTTGCACCAGGAAGGAAAGCAGAGTACAGGGGTGTGGGTGTCGGTCAGGGGGTACATTTGGTAATGGAAGCCTGAGGATGTTTCTGTGGTTGTTTCTGCTCTCTTGGGGCATAATGGAGTTGGCAGCTGAGGCTGAGATTGTGTGGGGGGCGTTTGAGCAAGGGTGCAGTAATACACACTGAGCATCAGCAAACTGACGAGAGAAACACCGTAAGATTGGCAAGGCTCCCCTCCTCCTGGGTCCTCGTTGCTACGTTCAGACCATTTCTTCTATTCTTTCAAAATTCTAGATGCTTTGAACTGCCCCTTCCTCACTGTAGTCACCTCTAGACCCCAAGCTGACCCCCATCATCCTGGTTCATTGTCTCTTCCTCTCCATCGCTTCTCCTCTCCCAACCCATCCTCTACTTTGAGGTCAGTTCCTTGACCTCCTCACATCTACTCTAGGCCTTGCGGTACTTGGGAAGGGGCAGAAATGGGAGACCTGGCCTTATTTAGAGCAAGAGGTGAATGGAGTGTCAGGAGGAGAGGTAAGGGGACTTTGCTGATGGAAATGGATGGGAACAGTGGAAGGTCTGAGAGCATGGGCAGGAGAGAGCAATCACATGAGATTAGAAGGTGCATGGAGGCTTGTGGAAATGAGAGTCGAGGGATCATCTAGGGGTGACCTTAAAGGTTTGACTCTGGCTCGGAGAGCCAGGATTCAAACTCTGTTCTGCCTGGCTCCAGAGCTGCTAACCCTCAACCTTACTTCTTTGTTTCCTTCAAATCCACCTGGCTCTCTCGGTTCCCTTCTAGAGTAACTCACAAACTGTTTCCTCTTCTCCATTTCATCATTGTCTCTTCTTGGACTTTGCAGGTGCTTCCCAAATGACTCAGCCTCAGCCTCTTTGCCATTAATGTACCATCCACACTGTAATTAGAGTCATTATAATAAACACAGGTTCTGGTCTTACATCTACTCCATTTAAAAAATATTTGGTGGCTCTCTGCTATTCACAGAATAAAATCCAATCTTCTTAAAGTGGGTCTTTGAAGCCTTTCACAACAGGTACTCAGCAAATGTTCAGGGCCCTTGACAACCTGGTCTCCAGGCTTCTTTCCCAGCCGTACAGCTACTCTTCTCTCCTTCAGACCTAATGCTTCAGCCACACGGGAGGATTCATTCTTCACATTCCCGATGCCTCTGAAGCCTTCCCTGACCCCTGAAGCATGACCCCTCGCCGAAGTTTCCCTACTTCCAGGGGCCTCCATTGCCCTTATCACACTGGGCAAATGAGTTGTTTTCTCGCTTTTCTCCCTCATGAGCTCTTTAAAAGCAGGTACCACCACATCTCATTCCTTTTTGAATATCCAGCCCCAGCTACTGCCTGGCTCTATCCTTGTGAAGGCAAAGGACCCACTTTTGCTAAATGCCTCTGCCAGGCCCTGAGTGAGGCACGTGGTTGGAAGACACCATAGCAGAGCAGTTGAGAGCAGAGCTTTCGTAATAAGACCGAAGACAAATGAATACGTAGGTCAGAGGCATGTTACCTCTGACCTACGTTTTCCTCATACATAAAATGGTGATATCAAAAACACTGACCTGGTAGAGCTACTGGGGGGATTAAATAAGATAATTATTGCATGTAGAGGGTTTAGTACACTCTTGGGGCGCCTATTAGGCACGTAATAAATGGTAGCTGAATGTCTCATTTATCCATAAGGTAGAAGGACTCGAGGAGAGACAATGAAGAAGGAAGGGAGATTTGAAGGTTAAGAGCCTATATAATTCAGAGAATAGGGTGCTTTTAATGAAATTAGAGAGGGGGTTAGAGAGGAGAAGCACTTTTAGGAGGGAGAGGGTGATTTATTCAGTTTGGACCATGTGGAGTTTAGGTGATGAACTATTCAGGGGTGCCATGGGGGTACTGAGGGCTGAGGTTAGGGAAGTTGTTGGAAATCCAAGCCTGGATCCCAGGAGAGAGGCCAAAGTTAACACTATAGATTTTGAGGGTGTTGTAGATACAGGATAGAATTTAAATCCTGGAGAAAATTCGAGTCCTGGAGGGAGTATAGCTAGATGACAGACCCTGGGAAATGCCTCCATCCCAGGATCAGAGGAGGAGGACACTAAGGCCAGTGAAGAAGAGGAGAAACAGAGATGTTGTAAATCCCATTTTCTCCTAATAGCTTTGAAATCAGCCTGAGATGTGAATCTGAGGTCAGCACTTTGAATAGAGAGTCATGGTGTTGAACAGACACCTTGTCCCTCTGAAGGTAGAGTGTAGCGTTCTGTGTGTTCCAGTGTCTTCTAAATCGCTAGGTCTAGGGCTGATGTGCAGTGCCCTACAGTGGAATATATGATGCCCACTCTACCCACGTCATCTCTGGGTACTGGGGCAGCAATGACTTCTAAAGAAGCAACTGCATTCCGGATGGAAGTTTTCATCCACTCCCTTTGCAGGATCTGGAGTGAGAGGCCCCTCAGAGAGGTTATCCAGCTGATGGAGTAGGGAAACTTCTCCCCATGCAGAAGCAGTCCAGGGCAGGAATTGGTTTACCTTACATGGCCATCAGAAACTTATCTCAAAAAAAATATCACTTAAAGAAAGCCATAGACTGACCCTTTGGTGAAGGGAACTCTCATCCATTCCTTCAACAAATATTTTTTGAGCACCTGTTATGTGTCTGGCACTGTTCTAGGCACTGGAGACACAGCTGTGAGCAAAGCAGGCAAAACCTCTGCCCTCATGGACCTTACATTCCTGAGCGGGCAGGTTAAACAGACAAAATAACTGAATAATATGTTAGATGCTAATAAGTGCCATGGAGAAAAATTAAGCACAGAAGGGGCTAGGGGATGCCGAGGAGATAATGGATGTGATTTTAAATTGTTGGGGGGTTGAGAAGAGGATATTGAGGAAGTAACCTTTGAGTGACCACCTGAGGATACCTGGGACAAGATTCCAGGCAGAGAGGGGAGGGTTTGAGAGCCAGCGAGGAGGTCCCAATGGAGGAGAGCAGCAGCGGTGAGGTCAGAGGTGCAGAATAGGGGCCACGATCAGTGGAGCCCCATGGGCTGCACCCAAGTTGGGTGAGAGCCACGGGAGTGTGTGGGCAGGGGCAGGATGGGCCTGAGCTCTCACCAGCTGCTGGGCCCTGAGCTAGACCCTCTTCTGCGTCCACTCACAGCAGTCATGAACTCTGATGTTTTGACAGCCACAGAAACAAGGTGGGCGCTTTTTTGAATGGATTCCTTCTCCTTTCAACATTTGCTCCACATGAGAATAATTCATTCTGAGTTTAGGTTATGTGGACCCTTTGACTTCATTCCCTCTGACAGATACTTTGTGTGTGTGTGTGTGTGTGTGTGTGTGTGTGTGTGTGCATGCACACACACATATGCACACACTTCCATTCATGTGTGTTAACTCAGAACTGACTTAAATTGTATATTTCAGAGAAATGAATATTTTGGTAAAAAAAAAAAAATCTAACCTCCCCGGGGCTCAGTTTCTTCATCTGAAAAATGGGTATGAGAATCTTGACAAAGAGTGTATCCCAATGCCTAACACACGGTAGAAGCTCAAGAATGTGTTGTCTCATTTTCCTATCCTTCCTCTGACATTCTTGTAAGTTAAATAACCATTTGTTCCTTTTCACCTCTGTACATGACTTTGTAGTTTTAGATCATTATGCCAATGAATATACTGGGTTTGGATGACTTCAGTTGACCTAACTTTACTATCGCTTTGACTGTTAAATGAATTTATTAATGTACGTAGCATAAATTTGTTCTCTCCCCATTTAAATAGAGGTGAAAGGATTTTCCATACTGCATCAAGAAGGCACACCTCCATCAAAACAATAAAGCTGAGTAAAAGCAGAACACATGTAAATATTTCATTCTTGCTAATGAAAAAAGTTATATACATATATAAATATATTTAGGGTATCATGTTCTGATACACTATACATTTTTCTCCATCAGGATAGAACAACATAGCCGAAAAGAGGCATATTGATATTTTTCACAGAAGCACTGAGCTTTAAAAAATGTTAATGGCCTAAAACTCACATATAAATACTGAATTACTAAAAGCAGCAGCAATTACATGTTTAATGTCAACAGGAGCACATTATCTAATGAGCTGTTTTCAGAGGTTAATAATGTGATTAATCACTGATTGACAAAAACTGTGGAAAAGAAGTTCTTTTGTACTAATAGTACTCCCAAGCCAAGTGCTGCCTGAGGAGAGGTAGATCTTGGCTAATGAGGTGCCAGTTGAAGTCAGGGGGTGGTCGAAGTCAGAGAAAGACCAGCTGGCTCCTCAGGCAGGCCCTCACCATGTGGCACTTACTGGTGGGGTCTTTGTATTCCAGAGTCCAGTCCTCAGCTTCGTGGGTCTAGTAGCCCCCAGAATTAAGCAGGATCAGGAGGACCAACTTATGCTAACCAGACTTATAAGAGATTGATATATAAACCAGATTGAAAGTATTTAGTTTAAAATATGGATTAGAACTACCAAGGAGAGGGGATTTCTTTAACTGGCTGTTACTGTATCCTTTGTGGAAATCTGTATGGAAAGCCAAATTGCAACAGGAATAATGGTAGTTCAGTTACACATTCATTCAACTTTTAATTGAGCACCTACTATGTGCAAGGCACTGTTCTAGGCCCTGGGGAATGCAGCAAATGAGACAAAAAACCTCCCTGCTCTCTTAGGGTGTACATTCTAATGGAGAGGCAGGGAGTGACAGATGGTGAGCAAATACATATGTATCATGGCAGATGGTGATATGTACTTTAGAGCCTCACCACTCCAAGTGTGGCCTGGGGGCCTGCTGCATGGGTACCCCCGGGGAGCTTATTAGGCATGTTACTGAGTCCAAGTTTGTACTGCTCACCACACGACAGGCCGATAAATCAAGAGATGAGTTGTTGGGGCCAGGAATAGTGACTTTATTTGGAAAGCCAGTAGACTGAGAAGATGGTGGACTTGTGTCCTAAAGAACGTATTACAGGGGGACCCATCCCAACCCACAGAATCAGAATCCACATTTGAGCAAGATTCCCAGGTGATGGGCATGCACATTAAAGTTTGAGAAGCACTGATTTAGAGAAAAATTAAGTAGGAAGAGGGGGATGGAGAGTGCTAAGGGCAGGGATTGTTATTGATATTTTATAGAGAGTACAGGGAAGCCCTCACAGATATGGTGACACTTGTTCAGAGCCCTGAAGGAAGGAGGGAGGGAGCCATGTGGATATCTAGGTGAAGAGTGTTCTAGGTAGAAAAATAAGCTGGTGCAAAGGCCCTGAGGCAGGAGCATGTCCTGCATGTTTGAGGAACAGTAGGAGGGAGGTAGGCTGGAGCAGAGTGAGTTGAAGGAGGAGCTGTAAGGGCAGAGAAGTAACTAGATGGTTGGTCGGGCAGATCACTTAAGGTCTTATAGAAATTATAAGGACCCTGGCTCTTACTCCGAGTGGGGTTGGAGCCTCTGGAGGGTTTGAGCAGAAGAATGTTGTGATCTGAATTTTTAAAGGATCACTCCAGCTTCTGTCTTGCAAATGACTATAGAGGACAAGGGAGGAGCCCATTGCAGTAATTCAGGTGAGAGATGTTGGTAGCTTGGCCTATAGCAATAGAAAGAAGTGATGTATTTTGAAGATGGAGATGACAGGGTTTGTTGCTCAATAAGATATTGGGTGAGAGTAAAAGAGACAGGTCAACATTGATGGCAAAGTTATTAATCTGAGCAACTGGAAGGAAGGAGTTGCCATTTGTTGGAGTGGAAAATATCACAAGAAGAACAGGTTTGGTTGGGGGGTGGGGGGATTAAGAGTTGGGCTCTGGATATATTAGAGACATTTCTTAAGTATCCAACTGGAGATTTGAGTTGATGGTTGGATACAGGAATCTGGAGTTCAGAGTAGCGGTCCTGGTTAGAGACATAAACCCAACAGCACAGATGGGTTTTAAGCCTTGAGTCCATGAGATCATCTAGGGAGTGGGAGAGAAGAGAGCTTGTGTGGTATTAACAGAATCACCAAGCTCAAACAGCCAGCTGCCACCATCTTGCCCACCAGATAGACCTGCCATCCGGCCAGGTTACCCAAGTCTGCTGGTTGGGGTACCCTCCCCTGGAGTGGATAAATCTTTGGTTCTCTTTTTCTAGATTTTTTGCAGACCCCACTCTCTTCCAATTACTCTTTATTCCTATAAACAATTATTTTGGTTACTGTTTTCTTTACTCCAGTCCTTTTGATTGGACTGAGGTGTTTCCAAAGCTTCCCCACCTGGAATCACGGGGGAGGACTCATTCATCTCACATCAAAGGCTTTTTCGTTTTCTTACATTTTCCTAACCCAGCTTACTAAAAAGTTGAAAGAATTGTACAGTGAACACCTATGTTGCTACCACCTCGATTCCACAATTAGCGTTTTACTATATTTTAATAATCACATCTCTGTTCATCTATTTTTCCATTCATCTGTTAAGCCATCATATTTTTTTGATGTATTTCAAAGTAAGTTGCAAACATCAGTAGGCTTCAACCCAAGACACTTCAGTATGCATATCATTGCCTAGAGTTCCATATTTGTTTGTGATGTTTTAGATAAAATTAACATACAGTGAAATGAACAGCTCTTAACTATACTGTTTGATGTTTTGACAAGTGTATACACCTGTGTGACCCTAACCCCTATCATGATGTAGAGCATGACCATCAACCTGTTGCCCTTTGCAAGTTAATTAATGCCAGCCCCACCCTCCTTGAGACACCTACTGTTCTAATAACACATTCTTCCTACTGACAGTCACTTTCGTTACTCTATTTCACTCTGGCTCTGAGAATAGCGGATTGTTTTCATTAGACAAGGCATTTCCATGCCTCCCCAGCCAGCCATCCGGGGGCAGGGCAGATCCGTCCACTCAGGTATGTTTTATTCGTTGCTCACTCAGCGGGTGACTTAACTACAATATTTAGAGTCAGCTCTCCGTGGCCTTTGCCGCCTGACTGCCCCACTGTACTAATCCTCAGATCGCTTCTCTCTTCTTCTCTTTTGACTCACGGACATGACCAGTGGGGAAACTTGATACCAATCCATCTTCCTCTTCCTCCTCTTAATCATAGTGAAGGCTCGCATTTCTTGAGCACCTACTAGGGGCCACACCAAAGCACCACATGTACCTTGCCTCTCTGATGCCTTGCAACGTGATAGCCCCATTTTACAGATAAGGACACTGAGTCTCAGAGACTCTGAGTAGCTTTCCAAGGCAAGAGCCTTTCCGAGCCCAAACCCTCTCAACCATCTCACGACTTGGGACTGGAGGGCATTTATCTCCTGGTTGCTTTCCCCTTCCCTGAGCTCCTTGTCACGTGCTTCCCCCACTCTTCCCCGCAGCCGTGGTGAAGAACCCGCCCAACAACCTGTGGATCATCGCCGCGGTGCTGGCACCCATTGCCGTGGTCACGGTCATCATTATCATCATCACTGCCGTGCTCTGCCGGAAAAACAAGAACGACTTCAAGCCAGACACCGTGATGAACCTGCCACAGAGAGCAAAGGTACGAGATGGAAGCTGTGAGGACAGGGGCAGGAGCCCTGGCCCCTTGGGGCTCCCCCTGCCTTTTCTCTCTTGGCTCTTGAGGTCTTTGCAAGTACCTTCAGAAGCATCCTCATGAGTCCTCATGTTGAAGGAGACCCTTTATTTACTTCTTTGAATGTTTTAAAAATTGTGGTAAAATATACATAACATAAAATTTACCGTCTTAGTCACTTATAAGTGTACAGTTCAGTATTCTTTAGAATATCTGCATTCTTGTGCCACCTTTATTTTTATAATGAGGACACGATAGATAATGCTCATCTAATGCTCACTCTTTGCCTTAAATGCTTCTCAGGGCTTTGCATATACCAGCAACCCCTAATCTTCCCAGCACCCCTTTGAGGAAGAACATTATTTTACAGATGAGGAAACAGAGGCACAGAAAACGAGCTGCTAGCTAGACCTGAAAGGGGCCTCAGAGGTCATCTGATCTGACACCTTCCCTTTTACAGAGAAGTGACTTCTTCACAATGGCACAGTTAGTCAGTAGCAGAACTGATAGTAGAACCAGGTCTCTTGGCTCCTAACTCAGGGCCCTTTGGGGCACATCAGACCCTCAAAACTTTCCTTCTTCCGCTGGCCGGAGTGGCTGATCTTCAAAGGCTGCATGACGGGCGAGCTGCAGAGCCTTGGCCGGGCAGCCATCAACCCCCAGTTCAGTGGCTCCCCTGAGGGCCGGCCGGGAGCCCCGTCCACTTTCCACAGCCTCCATAGGTCCGTACCACCCATCTCCAGAGACTGGAAGGAGAATGAACTGAGGAAATTCCAAAGGCTAATTCTCCAGTCACGTAGCTTCCTTCACAATAGTCCCCGAAGGGACTATAACGACCTGTAATACCCAGTGTTTAAATAATACCTTACAATATCCTTGGCTATCCTAGGTCTGTCACCTTGTTTGCTCATCACTGTAGCCCTGTGAGGTAGGTTATAGTCAGGGCAGCATTTATTATTTTCATTTTACTGCAGAGAAATCCAAAGGAAAGAGAGACTGTGGGACTTATTCCACAGCAGTGGGGGAGGTACTCAGGCCCATATCTGAGTCTTTGGGCTCTGTCTACTTTATACCCCTTCCTGAACTCTGAGATTTGGTGGGTAGAATCCTCTTCCAGCCCTGAACATCTGAGCTTTGTCTACCTGTGCAGGAATGAAACAGCAGATGGAATTTCACATCCACTGGAATGCATGACGTGGTGATTGTCCTTGCTGGGAGTCAGCCATGTCTAGTTCTTCCTGGATGATCATACCTTGCTTCAGCAAAAGAAATCAAATGAATTTGATTGTTTATTAAACCGAGTCACCTGTTGAGAAGCTGCGGCTTGCTGAGACACTGTCTAGAGAAGAGCCCAACCCTAAAGAATGTCGTTCTGTGTCTGTTGACATAAAGCCACCCGCTGCCCGGACGCAGCATGATGTTGGTAATTACCCAAGCAGTGAAAAATGAAACTATTCCAGGAAGGGGTATTTCATTTCCATCTTAGCTTGGTTACAATCTGAGCCTTGCAGACATAACAGTAATTACCAGAATCTAATTGCAGCTGAGTCCAGGAATGCAAAACATGCCATACTGAGGTTGTAAATGCCATCTTTGTGTGCTAGATGAAGCCAAAATTTTATTAATTTGCCGAGATGAGTTGGGCAGCACATGATTTCAGCATATCTTCTGGCTGGAAAGCTGTCTGAGGCTGGAACAGATTCATGTTTGTGGGTTTTCATAGCCCCTTTTATGTCCCTTCCCGGTGCATTGTGCTTCAACAGATACCCAGCTGCTGTGGAAAATCAAGCAAATTTATGTTCCCTGAGATGTTTGAGTTCACTTGTGTGGGGTGACGGTGGTTGTTTTCTCCCTCAACGAGACTGGGCTATGCACTTGATTTCCAGAGCCCTTTATCACGGGAAACCAGCGGGCTGGAACTGCCTCTTTCTTACCGCAGTCCTGCCCGTTGCAACCCGGGGACACTGCAGTGTTTGCAAGAGGAGAGAGCCGCCTGCATCACTTCTCACAATGTTTGTGTGTGAGCAGAATTCATTTAACGCCAAGGGACCAGGCGGGATGAAAAAGTTAGCTTTCGCCACCAATCCAGAGACCGGGAGAGTGGTCTCCTAGTCTTCAGGGACACCACTGTTTCTGTAAGGATGCGGGCTGCAGGGCCAGAGGACATGGCTGGGGATCCTTGCTGAGCCTCACTAATAGACTTAACATCCTAAGAGGAGGTGAGTGTGGCTGTCCCGTGAGCCAAGGCCCAGCCGTGCACACCCACACCCTTCTGCAGAGACAAGGTACCACAGATGTAACCCTATTACCGTTGCTGTCATCCGGGCTTCGGCAGGTAGAAGGTTGAGAAAATGATCAGCGCAGGAGGAGGGCCAGGCGTCATGCCTTTGTCACCTCCTTTCTTCCTAGTTCACTTTTCCCTCCTCTTTGTCATTGGATTCATAGCCTCGTCCCAGGTTTTCCCTTCAACTGAAGAGAACATGATCCCCTGGAACAGGCCACCTTAAGAGAAAGTTGTTAGGGCCATATCCAGGTGCAGAGTGAGCTTGGAGGGCCTGCACTGGTTGGCATGACCTTCTGCTTGGGGTGGATCTGCTTTAGTCACCCCCTAAAGATGCCCAGCTGTCTCCTGTTTCTCACATAGTATCTATATGACCATACTTAACCTCTTTGTGCCTCAGTTTTCCCATCTGTGAAATGGGGGTGATAACAGTATTCACTTACAGGTTGTTGTGAGGATTAAGTGAGTTATGTGAATTACTTTGAGTGTACCTGGTACAGAATAAATATTATATATAAGTTGATGTTTATTATTACACATGCTTTCTTCTTAAAAGATCCGGGTAACATGTTTACCTTTGAAATTGTTGGAGATTATTTTGATTTGATAATTTTACAAAACTCATTAAAGCAACTATAAATGTTTCATGATGTTGTATTAACGGTGTTGGGGTCACTAGTGTGTGTCCCGTGGGCAATTAGTTAATCTCAGGTGATTTTCAAGTTAGAGGTTGAAAGACCACTATCCTGTCAGTCAGAAGAGTAAGGTACTAGTCTTGAGTCTTTCACCACTTAGCTGTGTGATCTTGGGCAAGTCACCGAACCTCTCTGAGCTTTTGTTTTCTTACCTATAAAGTGAAGACTGTGCTGTTTGCCCCGCTTTCCCCATGTGGTTGTTGTGAGAATGAAATGAGGTGTCAGTGTTTTGCAGGCTGTAAGTACTGAACATGTACAGGGATTGTTATTATTAACCTAATAACAAGGGCCGCCTTTTAAGCTTGTCATTCCTTAATGTCTCCCTGCTCACCCACCATCAGCCCAGTCCCCTGAAGTATCTAGCAGGTAACTTCAGCCCCGTGTGAAAGGTGAGAGGCCAAGTTCAGAGAAAGTGAGGATGAGGGGGGCAAGCCAGAGCCAGCTCGTCCTCCTCACTAGGTTCTTAGGTCATCTTAGCCGCCAGTGCAGACTCCCAATACCTCACACACAGGCCAGGAGTCTCAACACAGGAGCCAGACCAAGTGTGGTAGAAGATGCCCAACCAAGATGGCAGGCTGCAGAAGGAGAGGAGAGGCCGTGCGAAGAACCATCAAGCAGTGGTTGGGTGTTCTGGCTCTGGGTCATATAGTACTGAGTTCAAATCCCGGCTCTACCATAGACCAGCTGTGTGAGCCTGGGGAAGTTGCTGAACCTTTCAACCTCAGTTTCTTCATCTTTAAAATGGGGAACCATAACAATACCTACCTCCTTGAACTACAGTGAGGATGAAATGACATAATTTATGTAACATATTCGATACTGTACCAGTAATATCAAGTGAAGCTGAAACTGTGAGCTCCTTGAGGGTCGGGGGCCAGGTATTATTCACCTTTATGTTTCCAGCACCAAGCGCAGTCCCTGACACAAGCCAGTGCTCAAAAACTAGAGGTGGAACAAAACTGAATAGGATAATGGGAGGATGGGGGTATGGCAGAAAAGGGACCAACAGGAGATGAGGCTGGGCACATGGGTTCAGACAGAATGTGAAGGGTCTTGAGTGCCTTGCCAAAGGGTTTGGGTGCCATGGAGCGTTTATAATGAGGGAGTGATGATGACCTGACATGGTTCTAAGGGAGATAACTTTGGAGGCTTGTCAAGGGTGGGCCTGGAAAGGAGCAGAATGGAAGTAACAAGACCAGGGCAGGGTCAGTACAACAGTGGACCTGGAGAGAAAAGGTCAGCTTCCAGAAATATTTCAGTTGAATTCAGTTGGTGATCAATTGTTGAAGCAGGTGAGTCAGTATTCTAGGAACATCAGCGCATCATCTGAAGGCTCCTTTGTATTTCATGTACCACCAAGGGAGGGGAGGGAAATGAACAAACACTATTTCAGAAGCACATTCCCAGATCTTAGCACAGAATTTTAGTGGTTACCACGTGGGTCAGAGTGTGAGCGTCTCAGAGAAGAGGGACCAGTGACCACACCTCCCAGAGTGTGTTATCCAGGGAACTGTCCATGGCTATACTACAGACAGCTTGAAATAAGGAAGCTTTGCTTTATTTAGCAATAAAACTCCATCCTATTCTGAGACACTATTTGATGGGTTGGGCCACGGTCTTAGACCATTAAATCTGGCTGGAGCCTTCCTGTTACAATTTTTAGCTAAGTAACCTGCCTTGAAAGAGGAGCTTCTGATCGTATCAAGTTCTGATAGAACCCAAACAATAGAGGTTAAGTTGCATCCCAAATTTTCTTAAGGAGAATCCACGGATGTCCATTTCACCTGGCCTATGATTGAGTAGGCAGGAAAGCAGTATTAACTAATATTGATTGAGCACTTACTGTGTGTCAGGTACTTAGCTAAATGCTGGGCTTGAATTTACTTACCTATTCTACACAGCATCCCTTTGAGGGTGGTTAAATATCACTCTCACAGGCATACACATTTGATCCTGCTCGCACTGTTATTCTCTCCATTTTACAGGTGAGGAAACATGTGCAGAGGATTTCAGTAACTTGCCCAAGGTCACCCAGCTAATACGTGTCAGAGCCAGGATTTGAATCCAGGCTGTCTGCTTTTGGAGCTGCTGATCTTAACCTCCCCGTCGTCCTGCCTCACATCTGTGTTGTGCTGTTTTGCAGAATAGAGGCACTCGCAGGGATTGTTTAAATATGCTTCTTGGTTTTTTAATTACCCCACTAATAAATGTCTGCTGGGTTTTGCTCACAGCTGCCCTATTCACTTGGGATTTCAGACATTGTACAACAAAAGCCTTGCTAATTTTTCAGTAATGCATTATAGGAGAGCCAGCCTGCTTAAGGGAGAGGCCTGGATTAAAGAGTGATTCCATAAATTCCATTTTATTATTAATAATTGTACTGCCTCGCATGTGGTAGCACATCTCCTCCCTCTGTTTTCAGATCTGTGATCCCCTTTAATACTCAAGGGTGGTGGAGGTAAAGCAGATATGATTATCATTTCTCAGATGAGACAGCTGAGGTCCAGAGTTCAAGTGACTTGGCAAAGCCACACACCTGCTATTACACAGGATTTAAGGGATGACAAAATATGCCTAGGTAGGAGAAGATGCGGGACCTGTTTAATGTAGCAATTAAGAGCTTCTAATTAGCAGTATCCTGTGACTTAAAATAAGTGGTCTAAAATCCTTGAAAGTATTTGTTCTCACACACATATTTGCATCTTGTTTATACTAGTCATTTTTCTGAGTCTTATCTATAGAGATTCTGTAGCTAGGTGGAATTAACACGGATTTTGATTTTGCAGAGACAGAAATTATGATGGAGATTTACGTTAACTCTTGTTCATCAGAAAGCTAAGTATGGTCCCATCACATGCACTTTTCCCACCTGTCTTCTCTTAAAGCTGCTGTGAGCGTCTTGCTTTGCCAGAAACGTGACTGCAAATCTGTTTCCTCTTTGCAGCCTGTGCAGGGCTTTGATTATGCCAAGCAGCACCTGGGCCAGCAAGGGGCGGACGAAGAGGTCATCCCCGTGACTCAGGAAACGGTGGTCCTCCCACTGCCCGTTAGAGATGCTCTTGCCTCTCAGGAAAGGGAAGCCCCTCAGGATGGAAGCACTATCAAGACGGCCAAATCCATCGAAACCAGAAAGAGGTAGGCACGAGGCCAGCTTCCGCCTCTCTGTGTCAACAAGAGAAATAATTGATGGGGAGAACAGCTGAAACCCTCAAGTTAATTCCTCTGTTCTCTTTAAAAATTCCCCTTCGTGCTTGTTTTGAATATTTGAGAAGGAGACTAAGGGAGACGACAAGAATCACAGTACCTGCTTCTCATGAGCCACTCATTGTAAGGTTTTAGATGCCTGATCACAACGGAAGAGGTTTAGCTCTTATATTTATTATAACAAATTTGGCACTGATGTCACACTTATATTTTTAATTTGTCTTAAGAGCAGTGCCTTTGGTTCAGGTTAGTTGTATTTTATCTGGCAATTTCTCTATAGAGCTTATGATTTTAGTTCAAAAACCATTCATTGAGTTTTTACTATGAACAGAGCACTTTGACAGGCATTGGGAGGACTACAAAAAGGTTTAAGATTGATTCCTGACCCCGAGCATCTCATGATGGAAAGACAGAAAGAAATTGCTGCAATACCAAACGTGAAGGGCAGGTGCCCACAGTGGAGTCTGAACCAAGTCCTGGGGAAAAGAGAGGAGGAAGAATTTAATTCTGATGAGGGAAAACGTCGTGGAGGAGGTTATGTTGTAGCCAAGCCTTGAAGGGCAAACGGGATGCCCATAGGTGGGAAGAGATAAAGGCGTCCAGGCTGGCAGAGCCAGGAGAGATATGGACACCCATGTTCATTTAATAATGAGTGTCCCTGGGGCTTAGAGCTCACAGTGCTTGGGATACAGTGAAAGATGAAACCAGAAGATAGATGAAAACTGTGGAGGGTCTTAACTGCCAGCCTAAGGAGTTTGACCTTTATTCTCTAGGCATTGGTAAGGCACTGAAAGCTCTTCAGGAAGACAGTGATGTCCAGCCTGTATCTTAGAAAGACTACTCCAGCGGCAACGTGGATGATAGATGGGAGAGGTTAGGCTAGAGGGCAGGAGCTTGTTAGGACTTTGCAATAGGCTCACAAAGAGGTAATGAACTCTGGCCAGCCCTGTTGTCTGGCTAAACCAGCTCCCATTGCCAACCTTGCCTGGGACCACAGTGGCGGCTGGAAAAGCTACATCCTCTCTCCCTCCTTCCCTCCCTTCACCTAACGTATTTATCGATTGCTTGCTGTCTACTAGGCACTAGGGATACTGCAGCAAACAAGACAAAGTTCCTACTCCCGTGGTGCTTACAATTTGGTAGGGAGAGATAGACAATAAACAAATAGAGAAATAGAAATATAGTAGGTTGGGCGGTGATGAGTACAAAGAAGAAAACCAAAGCATGGTAAGGGAATGCAGAGTTGGAGAGGGGAACATGAGGCTATTTTAGCAGGAAGTTGGGGAAGGCCTCCCTGATAAAGTGACATTTGAGGAAGACCTGATTGAAATGATGTGTAAGCCTTGAGGTTATCTAGCAGAAAAACTTTCCAAGCAGATGGAACAGTGTGTACAAAGCCCAGGGGAGGGAACTTCTTGACTTGCTTAAGGAAGAGCACGAAGGCCGAAGAGGCTGATGTGAACTAGGGGGGAAGTGGTAGCAGGTGGGCCAGAGGAGCTACCTGAGGTTGAGCATGTCAGGCTTTATAGACCAAAGTCAGGACGTGAGATTTTGTTATGAATAAAGATCAGAAGTCATTGGAAGGTTTTGAGAAGAACAGTGATGGGATGTGACTTGCAATTTTAAAGGTTCACTATGGCTGCCGTGTGGAAATAGACGTAGAGAAGCAGAGTAGAAGCAGAGAGACCCATTAGGAAGCTATTGCAAGAGTCCAGGTGAGAGATGGTGGTGTGGCCCAGGGCGTGGAGGTGGAAGAAGTGACTGGGTCCTAGAGATGTTTAGAAGGAAGAGCTGACAAGATTTGCTGATAGATTGTTGTGGGGTATGGAAATAGAGAGGGATGAATTTGCCATTTATTGTACTGGGGAAGACTGGAGGAGAAGTTCGTAGGGGACGATCAAGAGTATGGATGTGGGTATGTTAAGTTTGAGATGCTCATGAGACACGCAAGTGGAGATGTTGAGGGCTCAGTTAACCATATGAGTCTGGAGTTCAGAGGAGAGGTCCAGAGTAGAAATATAAATGTAGGAGCTGTCAGCGTTTGGTTATAAAAAGCTCTGAGACTAGATGGGCACCTAGGAGAGTGTAGTTAGAGAAGAAACCAAAGAACTGACCCCTGGGACATTGCAATGATTAGAGGTCCAGATAATGAAGACGGATCAGCAAAAGAGTCTGAAAAGCATCAGTAAGAAAGGCACAAGGAGAGCGAAGCAAGAGTGGAATCTGAGAAGCCAAGAGAAGGGAGTCATTGCAGGAGGAAGGAAGGATTGTTTGTATCAAATATATAAATTTCGCATTGGAGTCAAGCAGCAAGGCTCTGTGCTTTTCTCTAGGAGATCTTGGTACTTAAGAAAGAGGTGCAAAGAAACAGGGGTGGATTTCAGCTTGTGTGGGAAAGAATGTTGAGGGCATGTGGATTAATTATCTGTTGCCCTGTAACAAACCACTCTAAAGCTTATCAGCTTAAAACAACAACCATTTATTTAGCTCATCATTTTTGGTGGGTCAGCAGTTTAGGCTGAGCTCAGCTGGGTAGTTCTTCTAGTCTGAACTAGGCTTGGCTGATCGCAGCTGGGCTGAGATGCGTGCATCTTTAGTCAGCTGGAAGGTCTGCTGGGCTGGCTTGTTGATGACAGCCTTGTCTGGGGTGGCCAGGTAACTGGGACCTCTTGACATGTGGTCTTGAACCCTCCAGCAGGCTAGCCCTGACTTTCTCACAAGGTGGTTACAGGGTTCCAAGAGCAGTAAGAAAAGAAGCCCCAAACAAGCTTCAAGTCTTTGCTTGTATCATGTTTGCTACTGTCCTGTTGGCCAAAGCAAAACACATAGTCAAGTCCAGAGTCAGTGTGGGAGGGGACTGCCCTAAGCTTGGATACTGGGAAGTGTGAACAAATTGGGACCTTAACTGCAACAGTCCACCCCAGCATGAAGTTGAAACATACAGAGAAGCAATGGATGATTTATCTGAGTTGACGGGCAAGTAGTATTATCTATAGTAATTATTCTCATTATGATCTTTGCCAAGTACCATAAAGGCATGTTAACAATTTATCACCTATTTAGAGGACACTGGAAAGAAATAAATAGAATTACTAAAATTGGAATATTAACATAGCACTGCACTGCCAGGAAGAATAGAAACTTTTCTACCCATTCTAGTTGAGTGGTTTAAATTGTGCAAAGATTTCTTTTAAAAAAATTGTTTTAGAACAAGCTATTTTTTTTCTTGAATTTGCAAGGAGTCTACTCTTGCTAATCAAATTTAAATACTTAACCTCAGATTTTTATTAAGAAATATTAGCGTATGAAACAAATACAAATAAAGAAAACAATGCCTACCCTATTGAATGATTTCTCCATTTGCTTCATAATTTTACCATAACAATATAATTTTGTTAAAGACTGGCTATATCATTGCCATAGCTGTGGGAGAAACTTCACCTCTGTTCAAGTTCAGTTGATCACAGGAATCTCTGATCATTTGGGAAGATTTTAGGATGCCACATCCAAGAGCAAGCCCATCACGCATCTATGTTTCTAGCTTCCCCAACTTGCCACTTCAGTTTCCTCATTCGTGCTAGAGCAGGACTGCATGACCCTTCAGAATGGGGCCGTTAGATGGTCCAAAAAGTTTTGCAGGTGAAAAATAGGGGAAGCCAGTGATCTGGTGGTCATTAAGATATCTTTAAAAAATTTGTTTTAAAACTGAAGGAGAAATGAAGATTCAGCCACTTGCAGACAACCAGATGATGTTTCAGGTCCTTTTCCTTATGTAGGCTTTTGGTGATGGCTGATTTGGTGTTCCATGACTGGGATTAATGAGCAAGGATAGAGAAGCAACAACCATTCGCAGTGGGTACCTCAGTGCAGTGATTGCTCATGATCGTTCAGCAATTGATTAATCCCCACCCCCAAGATTGTTCTTCCAAGATCCATGTACACCCATACTCAGAATGGGGACTATTGAGTTCAATAGACTTAAACTGCAACCTCTCAGGTGACACTTACTTTCAAAGACATTTTTGTTACTGTCATGAGTGGACACACACACACACACACACACACACACACACACACACATACATATATCTCACTCTCTGTTTTTGACCAGAAATTCTGAGTTGACAGGTCCATGTAAACATAAGTCTATAAGCTGATGCAAAGAATAAAGCCAAGTTGGGTTTTTTTTTTCCCCTCCAGAAATGTGCTCATTCATACCTTTCCTCGGAGCAACAGTAATAGCCAGAAAATCGTTTCAGGATCAAATGAGGGAAAAGGGTATGCAAATGCTACAAAAACCATTAAATATTTTGTGCATGTGAAATAGGTTGCAAGGAGCCTTTCCTTCTGGACCTCAGTGAAAGCCTCTTTGTGCCAATGAAGCCAGTTGGAAGAGTAGGGATCATTAACTGTGAGGTTCTGAAAACGATCCAAAGGTGTGTGTGTGTTTGCACACCCAGCACTCAGTGATCAAATAGTTAATGCCTCATTCATATTTTCCTGAACTACATTCTTTGTATTCCTTTTATAGTGAAAGAGATTGTGGCCAAATAAACTGGGAAGTGCTGAATTAAACACAACAAGATGAGTCTCTTTCTGACAGGACTGATGAGAGCCTTTGATATGCTGACGTGCTGTAGGAATATCCAAAGAGGGAGTATAGTAATTGACATCTCCCAGACTCATGCTTGTCTGTGCATCCTTGGCGGGGAGCATCTCCCGTGGCCCCGGCAGTGCTCTGTGGAACTCTCGTGGCCGACTCTGCCTTATCCCACGGTTGTGAGCGGGCACTTTCATTGTGCGTGGTTTTTAGGGTGCCAAAGTGCACAAAAGTGTACAGGACTGAGAATCCCAAATTCCCAGAGGATGAGAGGGGGATGGGAGGAGGAGGAAGAGGAGCATCCACCAGGATACCCAGCTTCCACTTAAGAAGCTGCTTACTTATGGGTCAAGGGCTGCAATTTTTTTTTAATTTTATTATTTTTTTTATACAGCAAGTTCTTATTAGTTGTCTATTTTATACATATTAGTGTGTATATGTCAATCCCAATCTTCCAGTTCATGCCACCACCACCACCCCAGCTTTCCCCCCTTGGTGTCCATACGTTTGTTCTTTACATCTGTGTCTCTATTTCTGCATTGCAAACCGGTTCATCTATCATTTTTCTAGATTCCACATATATGCGTTAATATACGATATTTGTTTTTCTCTTTCTGACTTACTTCACTCTGTATGACAGTCTCTAGGTCCATCCATGTCTCTACAAATGACCCAATTTTGTTCCTTTTTATGGCTGAGTAATATTCCATTGTATATATGTACCATATCTTCTTTATCCATTCGTCTGTCTATGGGCATTTAAGTTGTTTCCATGTCCTGGCTATTGCAGACAGTGCTGCAATGAACATTGGGGTGCATGTGTCTTTTTGAATTATGGTTTTCTCTGGATATATGCCCAGTAGTGGGATTGCTGGGTCATATGGTAATTCTATTTTTAGTTTTTTAAGGAACCTCCATACTGTTCTCCATAGTGGCTGTATCAATTTACATTCCCACCAATAGTGCAAGAGGGTTCCCTTTTCTCCACACCCTCTCCAGCATTTGTTGTTTGTAGATTTTCTGATGATGGCCATTCTGACCCGTGTGAGGTGATACCTCGTAGTAGTTTTGATTTGCATTTCTCTAATAATTAGTGATGTTGAGCAGCTTTTCATGTGCCTCTTGGTCATCTGTATGTCTTCTTTGGAGAAATGTCTATGTAGGTCTTCTGAAGGGCTGCATTTTATTCCAGTCAATTTTCCATTGTAGGGGCCAGATGCCAGTAGGTGCTGAATTTGGACAATTGACATCAGAACAACAAGGGATTTGGTGAACCTCTGCATAGCTACTTCCTGATTGTCTCCCACAGAGGGGAAGGCAGTGGGTCTTTAGCTCAGCCCACCCACAGGCTGATGTGATCCAAGGAGCACGAGCCTTAGCAGGGGTTCCCAAGAGCCCATTTTCCCACAGGTTCCAGAACACCAGTGAGTGGCCCCGATGGAAGGCGAGAAGGCCCTGTGTCTTGACCTGTGTAAGGCCTGCCTCATCTGGGACATTGTAGGAGACAGAAAGGGAAGGGGCTCTGGCCTGTGGTGAAAGCTCCTACCCGCAGGGGGAGCCCTGGCTTCCAGGGCTGATTTGCCACTCCCAACTCTGTCCTGGGCAAAACACCTAGCCTCCTGAAATTCCTCACTTGCTAACAAAGGTGACAATCACCACGTCAGTGGGTTGTCATAAGGATGCATTAACAGTTTGAAAGCATTCAGCACAGTCCTTGGCACATGGTAGGTGCTTGTGATGGGGAGCTTTTGGAGAACATGGGTGGTGTCTTCATATCTCTATACACCTGTATACCTGACACAAATCCCAGCACAGAAGAAGTGCACATAAAGTCTTTCCTGAATGAATGAATAGCTCAAATTAGTAGATTCAAATGTAAGTGGTTGCCAGTTAGCTTGAGTGACTTAATCTTTAGGAGTCAGGCTATATTCTGTAAAGAGACCAGCCGAAGAGAACCATGTTTTATGCATGTCCCTCAAGATGCCATGTGAATCAAACACTCTGCAACACTATCCAAAGCGCCGCGTTTTAAAAAGAGGGCACGCTTACAAACGCCATCACTGCCTTGTCCCTAGTCACTGGGGGCTCCTGAAAAAGAGATGGGAATGGAGGGCTGCGCTCATTGAACTTCTCTGTAGAGCTCAGCACTGGTAAACACACTTCACAACAGCCAGCTCCTTAACCCATGCTGTAGTGTTGGGTTTGTTTTTTTCCTTTTCCTGTATCGTGTCTTCTTTGTGGATAAAACCGGAATGAAAGGCTGCAGACACAAACTGTGCGAATAAAATAACCTTGAGAGGAGGCTGCTCTAGTTGAAACTTACCGTCTCCCTGTTGCTATGGTTACCTCCAGCAGGTCGCCCAGTGAGAATGGCTCTGTCATCAGCAACGAATCAGGGAAGCCCAGCTCGGGGAGGCGCTCACCCCAGAATGTAATGGCACAGCAGAAAGTGACAAAGGAGGAGGCATGGAAGAGAAATGGTGAGAAGCCTTCCCTGCCAAGCAGCACCCCCGAGCCCAGCACACACGTGCGCGCATGCACGTGCACAGGCTCGCACACCAGTGTGCCTTAAACCACCGCCCACTCTTCTCTCTACTGTGTCCCGCAAAGGTCCTACCTACCTCTTGAGGTAGTGCCTTACGCCTTCCCTGGATTACTCTGTTTCACTTCCTCTGCCCTCTGTGCTTATGGAATTATGCAGGGCCTGAGAAAAACCCTATACAAATTGAGCTGATGTTTGCTTAGAGATTTTTCTCATTTGGGGGTGAATTGCCTTGATTTGTAGCACCAGGTCCACGAGGGTGGCAGGTTTCTGAAGCGCTGCTTGTCTTGGAGAGTCCCCTCATTTTCTTGCCCTGACTTGCTTGGTAAGTTTCAGGGCTTCAGTCTGTGCCAGTGAGCCCAGATATTACAAAGCCACCTCTCCCAGGAAAATCAAGACAGTAATAAATCTGTCATCATAAAAATCAGCCTGTGCTTGTCTTTATTCTCCAGGCAAACGTAACCATTTAGTTTCTCCCTGGTGCAGACCTTTTCGCCACCTATAAAGGATTAGTGTTGGGGGTTATTTACAAGTTGTCAGAGCTGCCTTAGTGTGCTGTGGCACCACCTGTAGATCTCATCTCTTAGACATCCTTATGCAGCCTCCCTCCTCCTGATCCCACTTTTGTTCTGAGCCTCATCTCCACTCGGTCCTTCTGTGTGTGATGCTGGCTTACTAAAGCCCAGATTCAAGGAACCGGTGCTGCCACTCAGATCAGGGAAAATTCCTTTTGGATCTCAAAGGGTTGTAGGTGGAGTCCTACAGAAATGCTGGGTGAAAAGGCAAACAATCTGGCACTCTGGTTAGCTGTGCTTCCCTTTTACAGGAATTTGATGAAGTGTGGTTCAGGACTCTCCCTTGAAACTAGTGCCAGAATATTCTTTTGTTTTCGAACGTCACTTACTTCTTTCTTTTTTCTGACCAAAAAAAGAAAGAATGGCACAATGGATTTGTCTTGTGCATGGAGAATGTGGTCCCTGTTCCCATTTCCAACCATTATATAAAGCATTTCTTTAAACTGTCAAACTGATTTGATTCTTACATTTTTTCTTTTCCTGATCCCCCCATGCCACACAGAGACTGTGCTTTCCACACCAGAATCAGGGTGTGACCTGTGGGGTTTTCCTGGAATATCACCCTACCCGGGACCACCAGAAATTCTGCCCATCGGCAGTCTGCCAAGGCAGCTCACAGCGGGCCACAGGAGCTGTGGCTTATAAAGGGAGATGTGAACTTAGCCACTTTCTCCTCTTTCCTCCCAGAGTGAGATGCTAAGGCAGGTGGGCAGAGGGAGTGAGGCAACCCAGAGACAATGAAGTGAAGCCATAGAGGAAGGTTGTTTTAACCAACTGCGGTGACTGCCATTGCCTCTGACCAAGATGCCCTCCTGCTCCTCCTTCTCCCATCACTCCCCTCCTTCCCTCCTTCCTTTATATTCTTCCCAGAAATGTATAAAGTCGAGTCAAAGTCCATCCTCCCCCAGATACCCCATCACCCACCCCAGTCCTCAAATGGCCTTGAATAACTCAGTGTGTGTCTCTCTCAGACTTTTTTACTATGCATATGACAACACACATGTATCTTCACATGTATCAACACATGTTTTTTGTTGTATTACCTTATTTTATTTTCTGCAATGGGATCAATGTACCTACTGTTCTGTGCCCTTTTTCTTGCTTAAAAATATGCAATATACAGACTCCTGTGTCAGCAAATACCCATTGACAAGATGATGCCTTTCCCCGTGCCCTGCATTTAATCTGTAGAAGAGGAGGGGGCGGGGTCAGTTTCAGACCCCATCACTCCCCAACCCGGCTGGTGAGGCATTGACTTCCCTAAATGTTCCCACTGACCTTCCTGTTCTTGTTTTCCCACCCTCTCTACCTGCCTTCTCATTCTGTTTAGGTCCCTTTGATTATTTAAATATCAGGTTCAGAAATAACAACAGCCGGGTGCATGAATAAAATGCAGTTACTGTACCAGGTTGAGGTTTTAACGTGTTTGTTTTATTAAAAAGCCATCCTTTCTCCAAGTTTACAGTGCTTCGTTGCATTTTATTTTTGCCAGAAGTAAACCCAGTGAATTTTCAGACTTCTTGGTCACTTGGTCACTTCTCTTTGACCAAACGTTCTCGTTCAGTGAGGTTTCACTTTGAAAATTTCAAATAGAAATGAGAGGACCAACTCGTTTAATGTAAAATTCAACAGATGCTGAAGCACATCAGAATTCTAGACTAGACCTTCAATGGAACCTACACTTGTCCTTTTTTTTATCAAAGGGCTCCACTTTATCACAATTCTAGGTTGGAGTTCACCAAAAATATCAATAGTATATTTTATTGGATTAGAAGATGAACAGAAGGAGGGAAGGAAGAAGGAGAGAGGAAGAGAAGGAAGAAAGGAAGGAAGGAAGGAAGGGAGGAAGAAGGAAGGAAAGAAATAACGTTGAATGGAATTGTGGAAAAACTAAAAGGTGTAGTTCCATCACATTGTCAGCTTGCAAAAAGTACTTGATTGTGTGAATGTAGTCTCTGAGAATAGATTATTCTCTTGGTATGGAATAATCAGAAGTTGTTTTTATGGCTTAGTATCCATTCTAGAGGTTAGAGTTACTGAGGTTAATTAATAAATGTTCATGTACCAGGCTATCATTCTAAAACTCTTCTTGTTTTCCACCAGGTTTGTTGCATATGTAGCTTCTAATTTTCTACTTTTTTGTGAAGATAAGAACTTTAAAAGGAGAAGACACTATTCCACTAGCAACATGGCTGGGGGTGGGTGGTGGGGAGGTCCTTATAGCTCAATGGCCTCACTAGTTACCATAACTGCAGGCAGTTATAGAGCCTGTTTCAAGGTGATGTTTAAATATAAGTGGGGAAGATAGGTGTGAGAGCTAGGATTTTGAAAGCAAAACAATTTGGCATTCTCTCAACTAAATACAGATACTTAAACTTCTGAACCCAAACCAATGTCACCTTAGAAAAAGAGTGTTTTCCAGGAAAGAGTTAAAAATGAGTTCAAGGTGAGAACATTACGTATATATATCTTCAGTCATTTAGAAGAAAGAACCTCCATAAACCCTTAAGGGTGCACCTTATTTTAAGACACCAAGATTTCACAGCCAGGTTTCAGAATCTAATCACATCTTGCCTCCTAGTTGTTGTGGGGCAGGTGGGGCAGGAGGAGGTCAAGGATCAGAGAGCTTGGAGGATGAATCACTACTTTCTTAGCAGGGGCCCTTGAGGATTGGTTAGAAATATTAGCTCAAAAACAGTTTCAGTTTATTCTTTCTTTGCCTTCCCAGTGAGATGAAGACTCACTTATTATTATTATTATTATTATTATTATTATTATTTTATAAATTTATTTATTTATTTATTTATTTATTTATTTTTGGCTGTGTTGGGTCTTCGTTTCTGTGCGAGGGCTTTCTCCAGTTGCTGCGAGCGGGGGCCACTCTTCATCGCAGTGCGCAGGCCTCTCACTGTCGCGGCCTATCTTGTTGCGGAGCACAGGCTCCAGACGCGCAGGCTCAGTAGTTGTGGCGCACGGGCCCAGCTGCTCCGCGGTATGTGGGATCCTCCCAGACCAGGGCTCGAACCCGTGTCCCCTGCATTGGCAGGCAGATTCTCAACCACTGCGCCACCAGGGAAGCCCTCACTTATTATTTGATAAGCAACACCAGAGGGCAGTGATTCTAGTTGTAAATTATTTGTCTTTGAGCTTTGATAAAGATTCCCCAAAACAGAAAATGTTTTGTTCAAGAGCATTTTCTGCTTCACATGGGAAGGTTCTCCCCATGCCAGTTCAAACATAAAGAAATGAAATCTCCCTTTCCAGCCTGATTTACTGAAGTTCACACCAGCAATGCAAATAAAACACAAATAGATACAGGACGGATGCTTGGTGGCATTTACTGTGATGATGTGATGATGTTGTAGGATACTTCCTCAATTTTGCTGTGGCCCTTTAGCATTGTCCCGTGCTTTTATCTTTAGGGCAAATTATGCTTTAAATATTCCCACGAATGTGCTGTACTCACATAACATTTTTTTAAAAAAATTTTATTTATTTATTATTTATTTATTTATTTATGGCTGTGTTGGGTCTTCGTTTCTGTGCGAGGGCTTTCTCTAGTTGTGGCAAGCGGGGGCCACTCTTCATCGCGATGAGCGGGCCTCTCACTATCGCGGCCTCTCCCGTTGTGGAGCACAGGCTCCAGACGCGCAGGCTCAGTAATTGTGGCTCACGGGCCTAGTTGCTCCGCGGCATGTGGGATCTTCCCAGACCAGGGCTCGAACCCGTGTCCCCTGCATTGGCAGGCAGATTCTCAACCACTGCGCCACCAGGGAAGCCCTCACATAACATCTTAATGTATTAATATTTAATGCAATGCCTTATAATGTATTTTTTCCATACAGTCCTTTTTGGCGGGGGGGGGGATAACTATTTTGCTCTTAAAGAAACCTAGAGGAATTATTGTGCAAATCTGAATATGACTTTGAGTGATAGTGGAAAAGAACTGCAGTTTATACAGTTTCCAAGGTGTTCTTTTCCTGTCCCATTATAGTTATGCTACCCCCTTTCCCTCCACGGGGTGAGGAGTAAGGGTGTCACAACCCAGAAGCAAGAAGAATGCTAGGTATCATCTCTTCAACCTCGGAATGGTTAACTTTTACATGTTTACTTGTTCTGCAGGTACTAACAGCATCTCTTTTTCCAAGTCAGGAAATTTTAGTCGTTCCTTTATTCATTCATGTATTCAACAAATCCCTATTGAAAGCCAACTGCATGTGAGACATTGCTAAATGCAAAGGCATGAGCCTTTAAAAAGATGGGCAAGAATGGAGCTCTTCTATTCTAGTGGCAGGGGGTGGGAGCCGATTAAATCAATACAACAAATCAATAGTGATAAATGCATTGAAGAAAATACAAAAGAGTGATGAGTGAGTTTTTTTTAGATTGGTGGATAAGGAAAGTCTTTTTTAAGCTGCAACTTGAAAAATAAGAAGGAACTAGGCACGTAAAGATCTGGGGGAAGAGCAAATGCAAAATCCTGGAGGTGGGAACAAGCCTGCTGTGTTCAAGAAGGCCACTGTGGCTGGAGCAGAGTGGCTCAGGGGAGAAGCGGGAAATGAGCTCAGCAAGGTAGCCAGGGCCACATGGTACAGGACCTTGTAGGTCACAGTAAAGACTCTGGATTTTATTCTGAGAGAGATGAAACCTTCAGAGGGTTCTGATCAGAGGAGTGCTGTGATCTGGTTATCTTTTGAAAAGATAATCCATCCTGGCTGCTGGTGGAGTGTGTATTTTAGAGGTAGGAGGACAAGAGTGGAAGCTCAGAGGAGGGGCATTGTTTAGGAAGTGTATTGGTTACTTATCACTGCGTAACAAATTACCCCAACATCTGGCAACTGAAATGACAATCTAAATTTATTATCTCATGTAGTATCTGTGGGTCAGGAATTCAGAAGTGGTTTAATTGGGTGGCTCTGGGTTCAGAGTATCTCATGAGGTTGCAGTCAAGATATTGGCCTGGGCTGTAGCCATTGAAAGGCCTCACTGGGCCTGCAGAACCCACTCATAAGATGGCTCACTCACATTATTGTTGTCAGGAGTCTCAGTTTCTTGCCACATGGATGTCTCCATAGGGCTGCTTGAGTGTTCGCATAACATGACAGCTGACTTTCCCTAGAGGGAAGTGATCCAAGAGAGAGCAAGGTGGAAGCAACAATGCTTTTTTATGACCTAGCCTTGGAAGAGATACATTGCCATTTCTGCAATTTCCTGTTTTGCTACACAGGTTAATCCTATGTGGTTGTGAATATGGGGAGGCAAGAATTACTGGGTGCCATCTTGGAGGCTGGGTTTCATAGGAGTTGTCTGGTGGGAGATAATGGTAGGAAAGCAAGAATTGCCCAGCAAAACTACACTCTAAAAAGATATATGCATCTGGTAACACATCTGAATAGAGATTTTCCTCTGTCATTGGCTTCTTGGTGGCCTGCTATTTACAAATAAGTCCACAGAACCCAAAAATACTCCAATTATAACCCATGGTTAGACTCTGAGGTGTTTTAGCCACATTGTACGATAACAATTTACTTGGCTTAATTTGACAAATCTTCTGTGATTATGATAAGTGACAGAATGGTACAAACTATGTGTTTCTCAATAATTTAAATGACATCCCAGTCTCTCGAGACGGGAGGAAAGATGAATACACTTCTATTACATTCCTATTTCATATAACACCTATTTTGCTCCTAAATTGCTGGCTGGCTTGGTTGTTTGAACAGGCTTAATTTATCTCGTGCCGAGCCATGCTCAATAAACTGTCATTCGTATAATAGTTACTTAATGGGAATGTGCTTTAAGAACTAGTAAATCAGCAAGATACCGCTGGCCCTCCGACGTCCTCCGTCAGCTTAGCTATGGAAGCGCAAGCAGATGGCTGTCTTTCAGCAATCACAGCCGAATCCTCTGTCAGAGGGGAGAATTAATTTAACAGAGTGTAGGTGGTAATGGCTTTACTTAATTAGGGGAGTCGTCTGTAGCTTTAAATTCGTTTCTCGGGTGGTTATTTCTTAACTTTCTTTTGTTTTAGACACATGAAAGAAACCAAACCCTAGTCGTTGAAGAAGCAGTCTTTAGAAAGAAAGAAAAAGTTTCAGGAGCAATTACTGTGGCTGACCAGGGAAGACTCGTGACCTTCACGTGATGCCAAAATGGGTAGCTTTGGTGGCAGAGACTAAACTGAATGCTGTTATTCTCTTGATTGTCATATTTTAAGAATAGTTGCCAGGTTTGGCCAAATGGCACTTTTCCCATCTCCGACTCAAACATAGAGAACAAATTTACTTTTTTTTTTTTCAAGTGTGTTCTGTCACAGTTTTGAAGGAATGGTTTTTACTTTTTAAATTCAAACCAGTGGAGGGGTGAAGAGTGTAGATCTTAAATTAAAAAATAAAAATAAAAAAGGAAGCCACGAGCAGGAGTGAGCCATTGGCACAGAACCAGACACTGTCGTTCCTGAGGTCATTTTGAGTAAAGTCCTGTCCTTCGGCTGTGAGCCTCTCATATATTCCCCCACGATGGTGCAGCTCCTGCACACCAGAAAATCAATGTGTTTATGTTGTGCTTTAGTGCCAGCGAGTGATGAAGAGGAAGGAGCGGTCCTCTTTGACAGCTCTGGCAAGGCGGTTGCTGATCCCTTTGACACGTCTTCTGGGTCTGTGCAGCTCATCGGAATAAAACCCACAGCCCTCCCCGTGGTGCACCCCACCTCGGACAGGAGCCAGGAGCCGGTCGTCCTCAACGGCGAGGTGAGCACCTGAGGACCAGAGCAGGAGAGAGCGGGTGCAGCCAGGCCTCCGTGGATGCGGACTAAGGAGTAGCACCTGGGGGTCCTGGGTGCAGGTTGCATCCAGGTGTACGGGGCTCTGGGGGTCATTTTTACCTCTGCACGCGCGGGCCTCAGCAGAACGAATCAGGACTCAAGTCACCCCAAACCAGTTTGCTGAGTGATGTTTTCAGAGCATTTTCTACCTTCATTAGAAAGCCCAAAGGGGACTTTTTAAAAACTGTAGTTGTGAAGAGAAACATCAGAAATTCTGCTTCCCCAACACCTCACCCACACAGCCTGCTGTCTTTCTTGATACTAAACTGGTCAGGATGGCACGTCTGTTGCAGTGGTGGTGAGAGGCACTTGAATTGATAGGGGACCGGAGGAGATCCAGACCGGGATGTGGCCCACTATCTAGGCTTTGAAATGACTTTTACTCCTTTGAGCAAGCTTGAAACAACCCTTTGCCTGCTTCCAGGAGGATATCGATGGATATCATGATGTTAATCAATTTTCCTAAGTCGTAAAAAAATTATTAATGTACACGAGAATAATGATTCCACCAAAGAAAAACAGATAGATGGATGGATGGGTGGGTGGGTGGATGGATGGATGGAGATAGATAGATAGATTGATAGAGGCAGTTTAGGGGAGAGCTAAATTTAAATTGGGTAAAAATTATCTGCCATTTCTCCATCTCCTGCAGCAGAATGGTCAGTGGGCTGAAGATGTTTATGATCCTTTAAGGCCATGCATATGGAACCTGCATGTGAATACATTACACATATATGCATGCACACACGTACTTTCATATATTTTTCTCTGTTGTTAAGCTGTCAGGTTGGTTTTTCACTTCATTAGTTTATACCCAGCTATGGTTACCTGCATCAGGAGGGAGATTGCCTAAGCTTTAAAGTCTCTTTACCATCACACCTGGAGGAAAATGCGACAGCCCCATACAGCTGGGTATTGTAAGCGCACTTTAGCGGCTTGTCTGCATCCCCCATCCAGGCCACGTATAAAAAGCCTGTTACAGACCTGATTCAGGAAGCTCCTCTGGTTTTCTGGACAGAAAGACCGAACTGCCTAGAGGTGTGATGAGTTGAGGTTCATCAACTTTTAAAAAGAATTTAACTGGGAATTCCCTGGTGGTCCAGTGGTTAAGACTCAGTGCTTTCACTGACGTGGGCCCAGGTTTGATCTCCGGTCAGGGAACTAAGATCCCACAGGCTGTGCAGCATGGCCAAAAATAAATAAATAAAAATAAAAAGAACTTAACTGGTTGTGGACTTACAGAGCGCTTCTATTCCAACCTCCTCATTTTTTTTAGACAAGGAAACTGAAGCCAGAGGGCTCAGGTGGCTTGCTCAGAGTTGCACTGCAGGTTATTGTGACAGCATGATGTTCAGGCCCCCTGGCTCCCTGTCCAGTGCTCCTTCCCTCTTTTTGACTTCCTGTGGCCCATTAGTGAAAAAAAGCATTGTGCTTGAAAGAGTATGGACTCTCCAGCCATGCTGCAGGAATGTGAATCCCAGCTCTTCTACTTACTATCTTTGTGACCTTAGGCAGGTTAATTTTTCTGTGCCTCAGTATATCCAGCTGTACAATGGGACTGTTGTGAGGATCAAATGAGTTAATACATGTAAAGCACTTAGAACAGTGCCTAGCATACAAGTACGTTATTATTACTGTCATCATCATCATTAGTCAGCTAATGAGCAAGGATTCATTGATCAAGTACTTTATGCCCTTTGGCCCTATCATTTGGGAACCTGTATATCTTCTTAAAGCCAATCACAGCCAGTGAATCTTTCCTTGTACACAGTTCTGCCACTGGACATGCAAGCCCAATGATTAGAGGCCTCTGAGGTTATCACTAACGCACTGGTAACTGCTCTTCATTAAGACCCTCTGCCCAGTATGGGCCCAGGTGATGGCTGCCATGCTGGATCTTTTCATCCCAGCTTAGCCATGTGAATGTCATGGGGACAGATTCCAGATCTCTGCTAAATCTAACTTACCACTCCCTTTTTCTGCCAGGCCCATCACCCTGTCACAGGAGAACAGATGAGCATTTTCCCTGTCCAGAAATGGATACATGTTACACTTTGGTAGCCGAAGGAATAGACCTTGCTGACATTTGGATTGGAAAGGAGCCGTGAACTGTTCTCTGTAATTGACTGCCTTGTGGCATTTGAGGCAGATTGTCTTATAATTTTCCTCTTTCTCCTCTTACGGGCAGCTTGTATAAGCGGAGAAAGTACAGCCTCAAAGCCATAAATTTTCCTTTTATGAATTATAGGTAATTCTTTTAAATATTATTTTAAAGAAAACATAATAACAGCAAAGTTCAGAAAGTAAGAAAGATCACTGTAACCTCACTACCCTAATATATCCTCTGTTTTCATTTTTTCCACCTCCAACCTTTTGATCAAACTCATGTATATTTTAGAATCTCATCATAGACAGACAACTTTATATCTTGTATCTTAAGCATTTGCTGTTTTGCTATTGTCTTTCTGATGATCATTGTGAGTGACTTGATTGAGTAGGTGCACCATTGATTGGGAAACTACTCTCCCATTGTTCAAACCAGGTATTTTTGGTTTTAGTTTTCATGCATGACTTTTAAAAAGTTTTTATTTTGAAAATAATTTTAGATTTACAAAAGAGTTGCTGTAATAGGACAAAGAATTCCTTTACCCAGCTAGTTCTTTACCTGCTACCCCTACTGTTAACATCTTATGTAACCATAGAATAATGATCCAACCCAAGAACATAACATTGGTACAATACTATTGACTAATGTGCCGATCTCATTTGAATTTCACCGGTTTTCCCGCTCATGTCCTTTTCCTGTTCTGGAATCCAGTCGAGGATCCCACATGGCATTTAGTTGTTTTCTGAGTCTCCTCCAGTTTGGGACAGTTCCTCTGTCCTTCTTTGTGACCATTTTGTCTTTCATGACCATTACTCTTTTGAAGCCTGTTACCATGTAGAATGTCCCTCAATTTGGATTTGTCTGGTGTTTTCTTATGATTGGATTGAGGTTATGAATTTTTGGCATAACTATGGGAATGTTGTGGCCTTTCGTGGGCATTGCATCAGGAAGTACTTGATACTGATATGTCTGATTACTGGTGATGTTAACGTTCATCTCTGACTTTGAACGTCTCTTGGAATGTTGTTTTAGGAGAGATTCCAGAAATGGATTCCTGGCTCAGAGGATGTCATGCTACCTACTGGTTTTCTCAGTGGCAGGCAGAATGAGGGAACAATTAAAGATTTGTGAGATGCTACCAACCTAAAGATATCATCAGGGCCCAGGTTGGGGAGATCTTTGCAAGAGTTAGAAAAAAATATGTCCCTCAGTCTGTTTCTTCAAATGCTGTAAAAATAAAGCATCTGACATGCAGCCTCGTGTTAGTGAACCTCGGGCTTCGTACTTTGGTTGATACGTATCTTACCACTGGATGAATTCATTGCTAGGATAACCTAGCAGTGTGGAGTGTCAGGAACGGAGTCTCTGCCTGCACATTGAACCACATCCTGGGCATTTGGGAGTTTATCTTAGAGGATGGGCTATAGTTACTCAGGCTCGTGACTCCTGAGCTAGCTGCACGGATCCTCGAATGGGCTTTCATAAAACACCACACTCTCACCACAACTTGTTGGCCAAACACAGCTAGTGCTATACCTAATCCTCAAAGCCCCCAGGTGTTGGTTTGCATTGTTATAGGCTGCTTCTTGCAACTGGCTTGCCTCTTCCTCTTTCCCTCCTGAAACAGGAACCAGAAAGGATGCAACCAGAGTAACTCTAATGGGCAAGAGGAAGGAACAGGGACGTTCTAAGACTGCAGTGCAGCCTGTGGCCTGTCCGCCTTCCTTTGTTCGTCCTGCCCCTGCCCCTGCGCACCCACTCCCACAGTGCTGCACCCATGCTGCTCGGCCCAAAGCCCCCTCACTGCCCCACTCCACCCACGTCTGCTCACCTTAGCGCTCTGTGCCCCCAAAGCTACTCATTCCCCTTCCCCTTCTCTCTGTCAAGCCCCCTCTCCCTTACTCTTAGATGTAAAGGGACCCCAAACAACCCACATTAGCGGTAATAACATTTTAAAGTCATTCTCAGTGATGGTCATGTTGCAAGCATGCCATGCATGTGAACTCATGCAAATCCTCACAACAGCCCTACGAGGGCAGTAGTATTATCTCCCTGTTCACCTAACGAATTTGAGGCACAGAGAAGTTAAGTGATGTGCCCAGGGTCACATAGCTAGGGAACGACAGAGCTGGGATTTAAACCCAGGCAGTTGATCTGGTTCCCAGAGCCTATACCCTTAGCCACAGCTTTATGCTGCTGCATCGTTAAAATGTAAATGACTGGAAGCAACAGTATTATCCTCCGAGTGTGTTTGCATATTAACCCGGTGAACATCTCATGAAGAGCTGGGAATGAGTGAGAGACAGAGATTGACTTTAAAAGGAGATTCTTCCCCTGTGTTGCTTGCAAGTAAGTTTGGCTCAAGTGGGGACCCTGTTCCTATGCTTACCTGTGACGGTGGGGGGAACTGGGGGAAAGAGGGGAGCGGTTCCCTCAGCAGAAGGGAGTACTGCCAGCCTTAGTTTTTGGAGTCTTGATGTTCTAGCAGATTTTAAGTTAATTACCCAAATAGAAGAGCCTTAAGAAGAAAAAGAGCTTAATCTAAAGTATCATCAGCAGCATGGGCAGTGAGTCAGGGATTCATGGGCCCGACTGGCCAGAAGCCCAGCATTCCAGGCTGTGGGTACTTGCTACCTGGGGGGACTTTCAAGGCCAGGAGGGACACAAAGGGGGTAAGACAGCCGTACCCCTCCCTCCCTCTCTCCCCCGTTGGCATTGGCTGCAACAGTGAGGAAGCTCCTGTGCCACGTCCCGGGGGCCTCCGGGCAGCCCCTCCTCTCCCCTGGCCTCACCACCTCTGCATATCTCACGTATCTCAAGGCCACAGCCTGTCTCCCTCTCCTCCCAGAGCTCAGCTCAGCCTGACTTGGGGATCAGGCCTCAAGTTTCTGACCCCAAGACCATTGGACCTTATGCCTGCTCGAACCCCCTAATCCTTTCTTCAGACACACTGTTTTGTAGCAGTCTGATATAGAACACGGACAGGAGCGTGGAGGGCTGCTCTGTTGGTTTGGGGACCAGACCCAACAGCTTAGCTGTCTTCCTGCTGCCTCCATACTTTCCTGGCTCCTGAGGACTCTCCTGGAGCTCTGGGGCAACAGTTCTTAACCCAGGTCCCTGGACTTGCTGAAGGTATTGGCTTTTGGAGGGCAAGACTCCTAATTCTCATAAGATTCTCAGCCGACCTTCCAAAATGACACAAATCCATGGAATATAATTTGAAAACCAACGCTCAGTGCCGGAGGTTTCTCAGCCAGGTGCTGGACCAGAGTCAGCTCTGGGACTTTTTTCAAACTACAGATGCCCAGGCCCAACTCTTGAAGATTCGGATTCAGTAGGTCTGGGGTAGAGTCTGGGCCTCTGGATTTTTTGCCAGCTCTGTATCCAGCGCCAATGCACTGCCAGATGACCATTGCCTTGCACATCTTCCTAATGGAAAGACCCAGCTCTGGCAAGCCCACACCAACCTCAGCCCTCAGCCATTCTTGGGGTGGAATCTACCAGCCCAGGGGTTTAGACTTTGGACCTTCTGTACTTCATCGTCTTCTCCTCCTGAGAGGCAGTGTACATTGTAGCTAACTGTGCAGACTCAGAGCTCTGACATGGGCTGTCCAAGGTCAAACCCTGACCCCACCACTGATTATCTGTGGAGACCGTGAGAAAGTTCCTTAATCTCATCTGTAAAATGGGGAATGAAATAACGTGCCTTATGGGTTGTCATGAAGGTTAAGAAGACTTCACACACATTAAGTCACTGCAGTGATTGTACATCACAGACTCTATAAGGGGAGCTCTTACTTAGTTTGCTAGGGGTCCCAACTCTGCACTTTACTAACTTAGCCATTTTGGGGCCTCAGTTTCCTCACCTGTCAGGTGGAAGTCATCCCCACACTTACCAGACTTTCCATGATTGTCCCTTGAAATTACAGCTGTGAAAATGCTCTCTACATTATACATGATTATACAGATGTAGTCAAGTCTGATTACCAGCAGCACTGATGGTTCTCCGTATTGTTCAGTAGGTGTCAGACAGATTTCACCGTTCAGCTCTGTTTGTGGGAGTAAAATGCTCATCATTTGTTACTTATTTAGCACAGTCATCTGCTTGTATCTTTGACAGGTGAGCAGGAACTGGTTGGCAATAGCGACCATGCACGGCTTCTTTCAAGAAAGCTATAGGTTGACAAAAATAAGCTCTCAAGTGCAGGTCAATAGGGTGGGGAGACCTTGGGAGCAGGGTGTCTGCTCCCCTTTCCCACCCCATTCATCTCAACTCTACTCCTTCAGGAACTGGCTGTCTTATCCAGCTGGACACCAGCTAAACAGCCAGGGGAGGCCACTGGGCTGCTCAGGGCTGGAGCTAGGGTTGGAACCCCAAGTCTAGCTGGGTTGCCAAGTCCGAGTCTTCCACACAGGGGAACCAAAAGGGTTTAGGCGGGACTAAGGCCCACACCGCAAAGCTAAAAGTGCAGAGTCAGGCCTAGACCTGAGTAGACTCAAATAGATGAGCAAGGAGGCCCTGAGGGAAGGTCTCAGGTGACTTAGGCAAGTGCCAGGCTCCACACTGTTTGTGGTCCACTCTTGAGGGCTGGTCTTGGCATGGGACACAGGTGGGTCTGGCCGGCTCAAAGGACCAGAGGTGAAGCCCAGGATGGCTTTTCCAGGTGTTGTGACTGTCTGATGAAGCTTCCTGTCTATGGGCTGTGCCTGGTCAGGTGTGGGCCTGAGACTGTCTCTCTCCCCAGGTGAACAAAGCCCTGAAGCAGAAGTCAGACATCGAGCACTATCGGAACAAGCTGCGCCTCAAAGCCAAGAGGAAGGGATACTACGACTTCCCTCCGGTGGAGGCGAGCAAGGCTCAGATGGAAAGAAAGAAGATGTATGAAAAAGCCCCAAAGGACATCGAGCACGTTTTGGATCCAGACCCAGAAATGTGTGCCCCATTCACTGAGGCTAAAAACAGGTGCAGTCCCTAAGGGATTCTCTGAAGGTCGCTGTACCATTAGTGGGATGAGGGCAGGGTGTGCCTCGGGCAATACAGTCTGGGCCTCTGGATCTGTTTGTTACCTTAGGACTATCATCTTTGCAGGCTGCTGGTCTGGGCCACACTGGTCTGTACGAGCAGGAGTTCCACAGTGAGTCTGGAAGAGAATAAAATTGAAGCCATTAAAAAAAAATACTTGTGCAAACAACCATAATTGTCCTTTAGCTTAATGATGTTTTCAAACCTGTAGCTGTTTCAGAGCTGGGTTCAGATATAATTATCACCCACCTGGTTATGCAACTTCCAGATCAAGGGACAGTGTATTCGTCAATTATTTTAGTGGCTCTTGCATAAGAAAAACAGAACCCATGCCTCACCTTTTCATTCAGCTTCAGTAAGTATTTACCGCACCGCTACTCCAGTCTCCATGCTGAGTTCCTCTTTCATTCATAGACTTGTTCATTCACTTGCCATTTATTGTCACCTGCTCTGTATTGGGCACCATGCATGATCCTGGATACTGTCATGGTCACATGTTCATTCATTCAATTCATTCAAAATTTTATGGTGGACAGGACAGCCCAATCACTGCTCTTGTGGAACTTAAGGCCTGATGGGAGAGAAGGATCACCACCCCAAAAGTTCATTGCTCACAAGTGCGATGGGTGTTTGAAATGTGAGCTGCTGTGACAGTCGAAAAGGTAGGCCTGGCCTAGCAAGAGGCGGGTAGGCCTGGTGGTTGGAATCGGCATCTCTCCAAGCTTTGCGGCTAACTCAGCAGGGAGTGGCCTCACCTACTGGGAAAAGGGGTAGAGGTCAGCAAAGCTAGATAGGCCCACTTCTCTTCTTTGCCTTCCCTCTGAGGTACTTCCCCAAAAGCATTTTCATGATTTGAGACCATCTCTTTCAAATCCTCCTTGGCAGTGGCCCCTTGACTTTGAACTGCCTGCTGCAACCCATCCTGTAGCCTTGGCAGACGTACCCTCTACAGAGGTCCCCGGGGAGGACAGAATGGTTCCTGGCCTGAGTGGATATTTATTAAAAGCCAAAATGACTATGTGGCAGGCTTAGATGGAAGCCATAAAATCAAGGTGCTACATTTTATGAATGGAATCACCATAATTTATTTTTAATAATGAAAGGAGAGAATTCTAAGCCACTGCTTCATTTACCAGGCTTCTCATTAGGCTTGGTGGGGATAAAGAGCTGTTGATCTAAAATCACACTGTGATGGGATCACAACGTATGTGCCACCAAGTTGATAACTGTAGGAAAAAAAGAACATATGTAGATTTTATTGGGAGGCTGGGGCTTCTTTAGCTTTCACTTTATACTTTGGGGCTTTTTACTTCAGGGGTCTTTTATAGACTAGGGTGGTGAGTTTTTTTCCTGGGTTTCCTGCTGATACTTGGAAAATGAATCAAAAGTCCTGTACAAGTAAGAGGAACTTAGTTTGGTAATTATTTGAGAAATGAAAATTTCTCTTAAGGTATTTTATAAGGAGAATGAACAAAACTTTTTTCTGGAGAGGTGCATCTCCACTGCCTAACAAAAGGTCAGGCCAGATTCTTAAGGCCCTTTGATGGCCTGCTGATGCTGGGATTATATAGGTAATTTTTAGGAAATGTCTGTTGAAGAAATGATTTAATTAAAATTTTTGACCAGTTAAGGGAAAAATAGAGATAACCACAAATCAAGTGAGGTGGGGGATAGGAAGGGAGATGGGGTCAGCAAGGGACTGGGACGAGAAGACAAAGATTAATAGAGAAAAGGAGAGTAACAGAGGCTCAGTAAGCTCTCGGGTGCTATTCTTTTTTTTTTAAGTTTTTTAAAAAAATTAATTTAATTTAATTTATTTTTTGCCGCGTTGGGTCTTTGTTGCTGCGTGCGGGCTTCCTCTAGTTGCGGCGAGCGGGGGTTACTCTTCATTGCGGTGCACGGGCTTCTCATTGCGGTGGTTTCTCTTGTTGCGGAGCACGGGCTCTAGGCACGCGGGCTTCAGTAGTTGTGGTGCATGGGCTCAGTAGTTGTGGCTCATGGGCTCTAGAACGCAGCCTCCGTAGTTGTGGCGCACGGGCTGAGTTGCTCTGCAGCATGTGGGATCTTCCCGGGCCAGGGCTCAAACACGTGTCCCCTGCATTGGCAGGCGGGTTCTTAACCACTGCGCCACCAGGGAAGCCCCTCGGGTGCTATTTTTGTTGACCCCAGGCACTGTCCACTGCTACCTGCTGTGTGTTAGCTGTTATCACAGGTTAGACTTGCCTGTTAATTACTGTTCACAGTTCAACTCGTTAGAGGTTCTGCTCTCAGTGACCTAGCCCCTGCAAGGCACAAGTAAGGGACTCATTCTCTAGGCCAGAGGTAGCATCAATAACCAGAATCTTACCCTGAGACCTAAATAAATCAAAGACAAAGTTTAGATTCCAAATGATGACTCATCCTGATACCCTTTAAAAGAGTTTTCACAGCTTTTTTTTTTTAAGTCAGAGCACACCCCCCTTTTTATGTTATAAACTCTTACCCAGAGACACAGAGTATGTAATATAACTGAGGCAGGTGCTGTCAGAGGCCCCCTGCATGTCCCCTCAGCCCCCCTGTAGGCCAGCAGCATCCTTCATCTGTGACTCTGACGTGAGCCCCCGACCAGAAGTGTCAGGTAGTTAATGTGCTCTGGAGCAGCTGTAGTCACTGACAGATGGGAACTGATGGATAAATACCCCTGGCAGAAGAACTATACACTGTTGTAATAACCACGTTGTCTGGTTTCTATGTTTGATGATTTGACATCTGGGACCTTGCCCCTGGAGAGACTGCCCCTCCCAGGGCTGGCTAACCTTTTCGTAGGGATAGTAAGTCTCACGTGCAAGTGCACTTGTCAGACACAAACCAAACAAGCTAGAGCCCAGACTCCAGCTGCCTCTTGCACACAGGGCTTTTGCAATCTGAGCCCCCAGTCTCCCTGCCCGAATCACCCTGGCCAGGTACCAGGCAAACAGGGACAGCTCCCGTGTCCCAGAGTCTGCCAAAATCTTTCAAGTGAGCCAGTCCTAAGCCTGCTTACCCTGCCTTGCCAGTCCTTTCCCATGAAAGCCACAATGAAGGCTCTTGCCCACATTTTCCCCACACTCCCACTGCCTTGTGACTGATCTTTGTGCTTTCCATGTGGCCCTCCATAGTGTGGCATGCCCTTTCCTCTTGAGATCTGTGAGTATACGAGCTACCTTTTCAATGGCAGTCATCCCCTGATCTGTTGGTTTTACCACACCTGAATAATAATGAAACCTACATGTTAAAACATCTGTCTCCCACACTTCTCTAGTGAGTTTGTGCCCCAGATGCCCAAAACACTGATCTGCTCTGGAGCATATCCTTTATTGGCCTCCTTTCCTTCCCTCTCTCATTTTCCCACTTCCCAACTTGTGCTTCCTGGAACCCTCTCCCAAATAAACCACTTCTGCTTCTACTCAGATCATCACAGAGCTTGCTGCTGGGGGAACCCAACCTAAGGCAATAACCTATAAAGACAGAGTTTCTCTGATAGAAGCAGGGTGTCCTCCTCCTCCTTCTCAATGGCTCTAGTCCGTCTTTATGGAACCTTAGGGTTCTGTAGAACACAGTTTGGAAACTACATTCTTAAACTATAGTGGTTAATCCCAGGCTCCAAAAAAAATCCAAATAATATTTATCATTATCCTCCCAGCAGTATTTTCAAAGGTTAAAAAACTTACATCTCAAGTTTGCAAGTTTCAAAATTTGTTAACTTTTAAAGAATATAGCAAAAATACCAATAGGAAATGAATATACCTAATGGAACTCTATTTGATTAAAATAAGTAATTTCTCTACCTGAAAGCCTAATTTATCTCGAAGTAGTTGCTTGCATATCAGGCACACATTGGTGATCTGGTCAATTGAGATCCATGTCAAACAGCAATCTTTAAGCGGTATATAAAAAAACATTGTCTTTGACGGAAAGGGAGACTGGGGCGTATGCCAGTGTCTAAGGGCTCACCCACGTTCATGGTTCTTGAAAGGGCTTACACAATCTCACTATTGTATTTCTAATACTTCCAAAATAAACTACTTGAATGTCAATTGCTAATCCTAGTATTTGCTCCTCCATCACCTTTATTAGTAATTGGCAATCTCAGGACAGTTGTGAAGTCTGCTTCTTCAAAAAATGATTTGTGATTAGGTCAAGGGTAAGAATTCTTTGGGGTCTGCCTTAAAGTGTGAATCACTCAGAACAGATTGTGTTTCACAAGGTTGTGCTTCTTTCCTAAAGGAAGCCTCTAATTGCAGATAACTATAGGGCACATTTGATAACACTAGGTCGTAAGCTCCTATATTAGTCAGGATTCTTTTGGTTGTAAATGATGGAAAACCAACACAAACTGGTTAAATAAAAGGGGAATTTACCATTGAACAGGCCAAAGCTTCAGGAGTGGCTAGATCCAAGAGGTCATAGAATGTCTTCCATGTTTACCTTGCTGTTTCTTCACTCTTTACTGGCTGGTTTTCAGGCAGGCTTTTACCTCATAGTGGCAAACTGGTTACCAACAACTCTAGGCTTATATCCTATCTTCTTAGAAACCTCAACGCCAAGAGAATGCCTCTTTGCTGGTTGCTGTAGCAAAAGCCTTGAGACTTAGTCTCATTTGACTAACTCAGGTGCCCACCCTCTGACCAACTGTTATGGCCATGGGGTTGTGATGTTCTGACTGTCCAGCCTGAGTCACATGCCTGTCCCTGGAGGAAAGCTGGCCCCCAAAGACCATCCTAGTGCTCTTACCTAAAGAGGGTTGTCCTGGGTGCCAGGCAAGCAAAGACCACAGAGGCTCTCTAAACAGGTATAAGCTCCTCATGGTGAGGGAGTCGGTCTAATAGTGTGTTTTATTCCCTAGACTAATTGCAAGGGTAGTGTCTTGCCTTGGGAGTTCTAATGTCTGTTCTAGACTAACAGTGTGTGAGTGTCATGCTGTGACAAACTGGGTGTGGGATCGTGAAAAGGTATCTATATCTCCCAGGTTTCTTCCATAGTCACTGGGAATAAATAATGCAACCTCTTTACCTTCAACCCATGAATGGATAGAATCTTAGAAGCGAGACACAAAATAGGTGGTGTTTGGGGAGTTCTCTGAAGGCAGATGCTCTGAAATGCAAGTTATTTACAGAGAGAAACTTACTGTTGGATGAGAGGGAAGTAGCCAGTGATTTTATCCCACCTTTGTGGGATGAACCCTGCAGGATCATGTGAAAGTCCCCGCTCCTAAGAGTTGACTCTTGTGCAAGAAGAAAAGCACAGCCACAGCCCTCACTATGTTACTGTTTCTTTCCCCCTCCTCAAAAAATTCCTCTAATGACAGGTGGAAACAAGACAGTGATGATGCATTTCCTAGCGGGAGCTGAGTGGCGCCTCTGGACCTGCTACTCCCTGGGCCTGAAATGCTCTGTGCCTAGACTGGCACGTGGCTGGCTCTGTTAAGGTGTCTGCCGAAATGTCACCTCTCCGGAGAGGCCTTCCCTGACCATCCTATCTAAAGTCATTCCCCATCCTATCACCATCTGTCGCATCACCTCCTTTTTCTTCATAGCCCTTATTTCTCTTGGAAATTATCATGCGAATTGTCTGTCTCCCTTATTAGAATGTAAGCTCAGGAGAGCAGGGCCATGTCTGTCTTGCTCACTGTGAATCTTCATCATCTTCCACAGTGCCTGGTACATAGTAGCCACTCAGTAAATACTGGATGATGAATGGATGGATGGATGGATGGATGGATGGATGGATGGATGGGCCCCAAATTGCCTTTTGGTTTATGGCTCCTTAGCCCAGAAGGGAATCCACTGTGGTAAAGGTAGAAAAGAAAGTCTATCAACACTTGTGTTTAAGAAGCTCATTAGCCATAGCGTTTGTTAACACATCATGGAACCCTGCATGTGAAATCAGAAAGATGAAAAGGAATAGGAGGCTGCTAAGTCAACAAAACTAACAAAAGCAAGTTTGTTCTTCCAGCATTAACTGTCCTAGAGGGTCAAGGGAGAGTCCCTGGCCTTGCCATCAGCAGAATTTTAGATGAGGTTGCAGTGTTGCAATTGATTATAGTTACCTAGTTTCCATACAAAAGAGCATTTACAATTCAGCCAAATGGTTATAGCATCTGGAAGAAAATTCTTCATTCTACTCTTTCTACAGCCCCTGATGGCCAGGGAACAAATACCATCAATTCTGAGATTCGTGAAGCAAATCCAAACCCTTCATTGGTTGCCTGTAGTTTGGATCAGTGGAGAATTCCATCTGTCAGGGCATTTGCTGCATCATAACAGTTGTTGAATTTTCTTCAGGCAACAGATGAAGAACTCTGTCTACCGGAGTCGGCAATCTCTGAACAGCCCGAGTCCGGGGGAAACGGAGATGGACCTTCTGGTGACTCGGGAGCGACCTCGGCGTGGAATCCGTAACAGCGGATACGATGTAAGTCTCTGGTGGGCCGAGCTGAATACAGCTTTGCTTTGTCCTGAATGCAGGGGGGAGAGAGCATCCTATAATGTTTCAGTTTACTGCATATTAGTGGAATTTTAAAATGCACTAAAATGGTTTCTGTTTTATTGTTCCTTATTACCTATTTTGCAAAGTAAGACTAATTGGAATGTGTCAGAGTAACAAATTATTGCTCAAAGGAGCTCAGTGTCTAAATTCAACCATTTTATGAATAGTACATTATTGACCTTAAACTCAACAGCAATTATAAATGTCCTTAATTTTTTCCCCCTTTGTCCTTACAAACTCAGTAGGAACTATGGCTGTGGGTTAGAATTCATTTGAACATAGGCTTCTTTTAATCCATAGCACCGTTGAGAAGTTGGATTTGTTCCTGATTTCATAACTCCTCAATATGCCATGGAAACAATGAGGTTTCCAACAGAGCGATTTGGTGATTGCATATGATGAAGCACATGCTTATGTGCAGGGAGGCTCCAAGCTGTAAAAATGCTTCTAATCCCATCAAACGTCCCCAGATGATGACTTACAATTTGGTGCCTCCTCTCACGTTGTTTACATCCCGTCACATGTAGTTGCTCTCATGAGCTCACATGAACAATACTATGCTGAGATGTTCAATAATGCTTTATCCTGCCCCAAGATTTCAAATGGCCTTGAATATACTCCTAGGTTTTATGAAAATGTTTCTTTCCCTTTCTCCTAAAATGTTTCTCTAATTACAAATAAAAATTTTTCTGTAACAAGAGTTATGATTCAAATATATCCAGATAAAGTTTTGTTACAATTGTGAGGTTGTAACTTGAAAATGACACTTGATTTCTTAAACATCCGGTGCTAATTTGAAGGCAATAAGATTTCTCCACCCTCAGGACTGGTCATTGTTTGCCACAGAAACTTAAAGTGGGATTTTTTAATGGTCCAATTAAAAACAGAGATATTATACCTAATTTGAATTCTAATTACCTTCCTTACATTTAAACTTGATATTTGTGTTGGTGGTGATACCCTTTTATTTCTCTTTCCTTTTTTATAGAAAACAGTTTGATGGTTTAGTTTTGTAAAATTCCAGGTGCTTTGGGCAAATCTTTTTTTCTCCTCCAGATTAAATTATTCAATGTTAAATTTTCTCCTCATACAAATATTTCTTATACTAAACTTGATCATCAATTTGATAATCAGCCTGTGGTTAAAAATAGGGCGTTTGAAATTTTCAATTAATCTCTCCCTACTAACAGTGACTATTCATCCTGGATGCTTGTAGTTTGGGGAACTTTTTCTTCTGCTCGGGACTATTCTGCTGAGGTATGATAGGATTCTTAATTTATTTCAAGATTTGTATTAATAGATTTCTCGTGAGGTTCTAGACACAGACATTTTTACAGTTTGAGGAAATAGGCCAGAGGTTTCCCTATTAGTCTTGAAAAGAGAACGCTGCAGGGTTTTTTTTTTTTTTACCACTGTGCCAGGACTTGCAGTACTCACCTAATACTCTTGGAATGTTGTGTAGAACAGTAGAAGGAGAGGGACGATTTTTTAAAGGAGGTTGCTCACCTCTCACAAACATGTATAAATATTCCACTTACAGATTACTTTAGGGGAAGCACACTTCATTTCAATAGATATTTTAAAATATACAATTCTTTGAAAAGTTTGTGTGATCACAAAAACATAAGCAAATATAAGTTTCCTTAAGAAAAGATGATCATCTAGGGAACAATTTTAGGAATTTAGACTGTTGATGCTGAGAATGAAATTGTTTCTTGTGTCTCCTCCTGAGCCTTTTAATCCCATGAGAAGTATTTGCTATCATTTCCTGACTGCGCACACTAGACCAGGCCCTATTCTAGTCTTTTTATGTGTATAATCTCATTGAATTTGCAGTCACCAGTCAGGTAGGTGCTCTCACTATGTCCGTTGTACAGATGGGAAACCAAGGCTCCAAGCAGTTACATAATAAGTTTACCCGACTCCAGAGCCCATCCGCTTAACCACCACAATACGACCTGCATGTGCCCTCACAACACTGTACATCTGTCTTCTCATAACATAATATATGCCCTGTATTTCTGAGCTCTATAAGATGTCATGTCTCACAAAAATAAAAAAAATAAGAGTCTTAGTTTTAAACAATGCATGCATTCGTTTTCTGAATCTTGATTTTCCAAAAGCCCTGAATCACTCCTGGCAAAAGAATCCATTAGCTCAGCAGTGAACAGGTCATTCAGTTGGAAACACGTCATGCTTCCTACGGGGTATGGGGATCTTGAAGCCAGGCCAACATTTCCAGGTCATTTCTGCCAGATTAGGAAACACCAGAGGGACCAGCTCCTTTTTTTTTTTTTTCTTTTGAATTTTTGAATTTTATTTTATTTATTTTTTATACAGCAGGTTCTTATTAGTTATACATTTTATACATATTAGTGTATATATGTCAATCCCAGTCTCCCAATTCATCACACCACCACCACCACCACCCCCCGCCACTTTCCCCCCTTGGTGTCCATATGTTTGTTCTCTACATCTGTGTCTCAGTTTCTGGCCTGCAAACCGGTTCATCTGTACCATTTTTCTAGGTTCCACATATATGTGTTAATATACGATATTTGTTTTTCTCTTTCTGACTTACATCACTCTGTATGACAGTCTCTAGATCCATCCACGTCTCTACAAATGACCCAATTTCGTTCCTTTTTATGGCTGAGTAATATTCCATAGTAGATATGTACCACATCTTCTTTAGCCATTCGTCTGTCGATGGGCATTTAGGTTGCTTCCATGACCTGGCTATTGTAAATAGTGCTGCAATGAACATTGGGGTACATGTGTCTTTTTGAATTATGGTTTTCTCTGGGTATATGCCCAGTAGTGGGATTGCTGGGTCACATGGTAATTCTATTTTTAGTTTTTTAAGGAAACTCCATACTGTTCTCCATAGTGGCTGTATCAATTGACATTCCCACCAACAGTGCAAGAGGGTTCCCTTTTCTCCACACCCTCTCCAGCATTTGTTGTTTGTAGATTTTCTGATGATGCCCATTCTAACTGGTGTGAGGTGATACCTCATTGTAGTTTTGATTTTCATTTCTCTAATAATTAGTGATGTTGAGCAGCTTTTCATGTGCTTCTTGGCCATCTGTATGTCTTCTTTGGAGAAATCTCTATTCAGGTCTTCTGCCCATTTTTAGATTGGGTTGTTTGTTTCTTTAATATTGAGCTGCATGAGCTGTTTATATATTTGGAGGTTAATCCTTTGTCCATTGATTCGTTTGCAAATATTTTCTCCCATTCTGAGGGTTGTCTTTTCATCTTGTTTGTAGTTTCCTTTGCTGTGCAAAAGCTTTTAAATTTCATTAGGTCCCATTTGTTTATTTTTGTTTTTATTTCCATTACTCTAGGAGGTGGATCAAAAAAGATCTTGCTGTGATTTATGTCAAAGAGTGTTCTTCCTATGTTTTCCTCTAAGAGTTTTATAGTGTCTGGCCTTACATTTAGGTCTCAAATCCATTTTGAGTTTATTTTTGTGTATGGTTTTAGGGAGTGTTCTAATTTCATTCTTTTACATGTAGCTGTCCAGTTTTCCCAGCACCACTTATTGAAGAGGCTGTCTTTTCTCCATTGTATATCCTTGCCTCCTTTGTCATAGATTAGTTGACCATAGGTGCGTGGGTTTATCTCTGGGCTTTCTATCTTGTTCCATTGATCTATATTTCTGTTTTTGTGCCAGTACCATATTGTCTTGATTACTGTAGCTTTGTACTATAGTCTGAAGTCAGGGAGTCTGATTCCTCCAGCTCTGTTTTTTTCCCTCAAGACTGCTTTGGCTATTCGGGGTCTTTTGTGTCTCCATACAAATTTTAAGATTTTTTTGATCTAGTTCTGTAAAAAATGCCATTCGTAATTTGTTAGGGATTGCATTGAATCTGTAGATTGCTTTGGGAGTATAGTCATTCTCACAATATTGATGCTTCCAATCCAAGTACATGGTATATCTCCCCATCTGTTTGTATCATCTTTAATTTCTTTCATCAGTGTCTTATAGTTTTCTGCATACAGGTCTTTTGTCTCCCTAGGTAGGTTTATTCTGAGGTATTTTATTCTTTTTGTTGCAATGGTAAATGGGGGTGTTTCCTTAATTTCTCTTTCAGATTTTTCATCATTAGTGTATAGGAATGCAAGAGATTCCTGTGCATTAATTTTGTATCCTGCAACTTTACCAAATTCATTGATTAGCTCTAGTAGTTTTCTGGTGGCATCTTTAGGATTCTGTTTGTATAGTATCATGTCGTCTGCAAACAGTGACAGCTTTACTTCTTCTTTTCTGATTTGTATTCCTTTTATTTCTTTTTCTTCTCTGATTGCCATGGCTAGGACTTCCAAAACCATGCTGAATAGTAGTGGTGAGAGTGGACATCCTTGTCTCGTTCCTGATCTTACAGGAAATGCTTTCAGTTTTTCACCGTTGAGAATAATGTTTGCTGTGGGTTTGTCGTATATGGCCTTTATTATGTTGAGGTAGGTTCCCTCTCTGCCCACTTTCTGGAGAGTTTTTATCATAAATGGGTGTTGAATTTTGTCAAAAGCTTTTTCTGCATCTATTGAGATGATCATATGGTTTTTATTCTTCAGTTTGTTAATATGGTGTATCACATTGATTGAATTGCGTATATTGAAGAATCCTTACATCCCTGGAATAAATCCCACTTGGTCACGGTGTATGATCCTTTTAACGTGTTGTTGGATTCTGTTTGCTAGTATTTTGTTGAGGATTTTTGCATCTATATTCATCAGTGATATTGGTCTGTAATTTTCTTTTTTTGTAGTGTCTTTGTCTGGTTTTGGTATCAGGGTGATGGTGGCCTCATAGAATGAGTTTGGGAGTGTTCCTTCCTCTGCAATTTTTTGGAAGAGTTTGAGAAGGATAGGTGTTAACTCTTCTCTAAATGTTTGATAGAATTCACCTGTGAAGCCATCTGGTCCTGGACTTTTGTTTGTTGGAAGATTTTAATCACAGTTTCAATTTCATTACTTGTGATTGGGCTGTTCATATTTTCTATTTTTTCCTGGTTCAGTCTTGGAAGGTTATACCTTTCTAACAGTTTGTCCATTTCTTCCAGGTTGTCCATTTTATTGGCATAGAGTTGCTTGTAGTAGTCTCTTAGGATGCTTTGTATTTCTGCGGTGTCTGTTGTAACTTCTCCTTTTTCATTTCTAATTTTATTGATTTGAGTCCTCTCCCTCCTTTTCTTGATGAGTCTGGCTAATGGTTTATCAGTTTTGTTTATCTTCTCACAGAACCAGCTTTTAGTTTTATTGATCTTTGCTATTGTTTTCTTTGTTACTATTTCATTTATTTCTCCTCTGATCTTTATGACTTCTTTCCTTCTACTAACTTTGGGTTTTGTTTGTTCTTCTTTCTCTAGTTCCTTTAGGTGTAAGGTTAGATTGTTTATTTGAGATTTTTCTTGTTTCTTGAGGTAGGCTTGTATTGCTCTAAACTTCCTTCTCAGAACTGCTTTTGCTGCATCCCATAGGTTTTGGATCGTTGTGTTTTCACTGTAATTTTTCTCTAGGTATTTTTTTATTCCTCTTTGATTTCCTCAGTGATCTCTTGGTTATTTAGTAACGTATTGTTTAGCCTCCATGTGTTTGTGTTTTTACGTTTGTTTCCCTGTAGTTGATTTCTAATCTCATAGCGTCGTGGTCAGAAAAGATGCTTGATATGATTTCTATTTTCTTAAATTGACTGAGGCTTAATTTGTGACCCAAGATGTGATCTATCCTGGAGAATGTTCCGTGTGCACTTGAGAAGAAAGTGTAATCTGCTGTTTTTGGATGGAATGTCCTATAAATATGAATTAAATCTATCTGGTCTGTTGTGTCATTTAAAGCTTGTGTTTCCGTATTAATTTTCTGTTTGGATGATCTGTCTTTGGTGTAAGTGAGGTGTTAACGTCCCCCACTATGATTGTGTTACTGTCGATTTCCTCTTTTATAGCTGTTAGCATTTGCCTTATGTATTGAGGTGCTCCTATGTTGGGTGCATATATATTTATAATTGTTATATCTTCTTCTTGGATTGATCCCTTGATCATTATGTGGTGTCCTTCCTTGTCTCTTGTAACATTCTTTATTTTAAAGTCTATTTTATCTGATATGAGTATTGCTACTCCAGCTTTCTTTTGATTTCCATTTGCATGGAATATCTTTTTCCATCCCCTCACTTTCAGTCTGTATGTGTCCCTAGGTCTAAAGTGGGTCTCTTGTAGACAGCATATATATGGGTCTTGTTTTTGTATCCATTCAGCGAGCCTGTGTCTTTTGGTTGGAACATTTAATCCATTCACATTTAAGGTAATTATCAATATGTATGTTCCTATTACCATTTTCTTAATTGTTTTGGGTTTGTTTTTGTAGGTCCTTTTCTTCTCTTGTGTTTCCCACTTAGAGAAGTTCCTTTAGCATTTGTTGTAGAGCTGGTTTGGTGGTGCTGAATTCCCTTAGCTTTTGCTTGTCTGTAAAACTTTTGATTTCTCCGTTGAATCTGAACGAGAGCCTTGCCGGCTAGAGTAATCTCGGTTGTACGTTCTTCCCTTTCATCACTTTAAATATACCATGCCACTCCCTTCTGGCTTGTAGAGTTTCTGCTGAGAAATCAGCTGTTAACTTTATGGGAGTTCCCTTGTATGTTATTTGCTGTTTTTCCTTTGTTGCTTTCAATAATTTTTCTTTGTCTTTAATTTTTGTCAATTTGATTACTATGTGTCTTGGCGTGTTTCTCCTTGGGTTTATCCTGCCTGGGACTCTCTGCACTTCCTGGACTTGGGTGGCTATTTCCTTTCCCATGTTAGGGAAGTTTTCGACTATAATCTCTTCAAATATTTTCTCAGCTCCTTTCTCTCTCTCTTCTTCTGGGACCCCTATAATGCAAATGTTGTTGTATTTAATGTTGTCCCAGAGGTCTCTTAGGCTGTCTTCATTTCTTTTCATTCTTTTTTCTTTATTCTGTTCCGTGGCAGTGAATTCCACCATTCTGTCTTCCAGGTCACTTATCCGTTCTTCTGCCTCAGTTATTCTGCTATTGATTCCTTCTAGTGTAGTTTTCATTTGTTATTGTATTGTTCATCTCTGTTTGTTTGTTCTTTAATTCTTCTAGGTCTTTGTTATACATTTCTTGCATCTTCTCGATCTTTGCCTCCATTCTTTTTCTGAGGTCCTGGATCATCTTCACTATCATTATTCTGAATTCTTTTTCTGGAAGGTTGCCTGTCTCCACTTCATTTAGTTGTTTTTCTGGGGTTTTATCTTGCTCCTTCATCTGGTACATAGCCCTCTGCCTTTTCATTTTGTCAATCTTTCTGTGAATGTGGTTTTTGTTCCACAGGCTGCAGGACTGTAGTTCATCTTGCTTCGTCTGTCTTCCCTCTGATGGATGAAGCTATCTAAGAGGTTTGTCTGGACCAGCTCCTTGACATGGTAGAAACAAAAGCACCAGGAGGTTGATTTAAATGTGAATTTTTCAAAGGTTGCCTGCTTTAGAGTCCCAAAGGAAACACCTGCATGTAAAAACAAACAAATAAATAAACAAATAAGCCAGCAAACACACTCTTCATGGGAAAATCTTAGTCCCAGGACTGATGGCAGCCTGGATTGTTTCAGAATTTTTCCGCTGAACAGGAAAAGTGAGGGCCTACGGAAGAGAGACTCTTAGCTCCAAGGGGTTTGGGAATCCCTGCATTTTGCAGCAAGAATTCTCAACCACTTTGCCACCCTAACAGCTAAGGGATGCCACACACTCCTGGCATTTACTGGGGCTCACTTGGATAGTAATTTTCAGGAGGAGGCACCCCTTTTAGAAGAAGGCATGATTTTAGGAGGATGTCCAAAACTGATCTGTCCTAACAAGGACAGATCATATCTTTAAAGTAACTTTGAAATTACTTGAAATTAATTCTTCCAAGTGCAGAAAGCGGGTAGAAAAGATAATGTCAGCCTAATATTTCAAAACAAAAATAACTATTTCAAATTATTTTTTAAATGTTATTTTCCAAATGAAAGTCATATAGAAAATAGTGAAGCAGTGGGGAAAGGAAAAGAAAATGCCCCAAATGTGACTTCTCAGGCAGAATAAAGACCCAACTGTTTTTTCCTACATCAGCCAAATTGTTAACCCCTGTATGTGGATGATAAATCAGTCTTTGCTTCCAAAGGGCGAGTAATAATCAAATCATTCCCCAGAAATAAAAACGCACTTCCTCAACCTTGATTTGCATTTGGACTTCAAAAACCTATGACAGGAATAGGGTCAGCTATGTGCCTTGGCCAGGAGAGCGTCTCTGAAACAATTGTTTGAATTATAATGTTGAAAATGAGTGCTGACCTCCCAGAAGTAGAGAGCTTTACAAGCATTTCCCTTAGTTTCTCTCCAGCACCTTGTCCGGAATTCCACACCCTGGCGGTGCTCAGACCTTAACAAACATGTGGGCAGTGAGTGAAAATGTTAAGAAGGATGATTGATCCATTGATGCGTCTCAGTAGAGGTGATGTCGAAGGCTCTGATGTAGCCATCACCAGCACTATTACAACCTTGGGGGAAATGTTTTGACATGTTAGTGGAAACCAGATGATTTTACAACTGAAGAGTTTGTAAACCTACAAAAAGGGACGCTACATCAGGCAAGGTTCAGCTGCAGAAAACAGAAAACATCGAGCCATTTTAAACAGACAAAAAGGGACTGTAAGGAATTAGGTGCTCCCAAAATTATCAGAGGGCTGGAGGAGTGTTCCAGGAAAGACTGAGAACAAAACCACACGGCTGGCCCTGCAGAGGGGCCACTGCTTGTGCCCCAAGCAAGAAGGTGAGGGAAGTGGGCTGCCCTGGAACTGCTGACCAGCAGAAAGACCATTCCCTTGGTCCAAACCACACACTAGTGCATTTAATTGACAGAACTTAAGTCTCAGTCACAGCCAGTTCCTCCTGGAGGGCCCCAAGTGCATGTTAGCTGTTGGCCTTCGAGCTACGGGAAAGCGTGTAGCAAAGAGGTTGCCAAGGCCTGGTCCAACATTCCTACCATGGCACGGGGTAAAAGCAAGATAGAGAATTACCAGGCAGAGCAATATTTGGGAAGCATTTGGGGGAACTAGTGGAGGAAAGCATAGCAAAGAGGAAGATGGAAGCACCGCTCAGAGCTCAGTCCCCACCCAGGCTGCAGGCTGGGTGCACTGTATTGTGTGTGATGGGCTGTTTATCTTGCTGGCGTCTCTCAGCTGACAATGAAGCCAGTTTCCTTTGTTCCAGGTGGACAGTGGTTACTGGAAGGAGGCCAAGGGATTGGAACAGTTGTTCTGACGGCTTTCATTTTCAGGGAAATGAAATATGATCTGGAAGGCCCCTCACTGCCTGAGATAGCATACAGCACGTCTGGGGCCTTCTCAGTAAACTTGTAAATCCTATTATTAATGGGAGTCTCTCCTGCTCACCTCCCCCCTCCCTCCCCCAGCGTCTTATGGCTTTGGCATGATAGTTAGAGACCAAGGCAAAGCACAAGGATGCCCTGGCACTGCGTGATGTGCCCAGTTAAGGGTATAACCAACTTTTGCTTTCATTGGGAAGCAGATGGTTGGATTTGGGGGTTTTGTCCTTTACCAGAAGCAACCTGCCGTTGCCCTCTGAACTAGGTGCCCTGTGTTGGCCCTGACCCCAACACCATCACCTCCTAAACATCCCACCTAGAACTGCCTTACAGATGTCTCCCCATCTCAGCCTTTCATTTCTTTCTCCTGCCTCTGCCAGCTAGTTTAAGCTGCTAATAAGCCTGGCTTGATATGTTATCTCAAGTTAAATTATAGTACATTGTGTTTTAACAGGGGCCTTTAATCCCAGGGAAATATCTGGTAATGGGAGATCAGGCTCCCTGGTTGAGGCTGAGGCGGAGGTGGAGGTGTTTGGTGGTGACGTGAGCCTTTTGGTGTAGTCCAGACCTCAGCGGGCTCGTGGCTGCCTGCAAAGATGCTTGTTAATCCCACAAAGATGGAGGCCTCTTGGCAGGTGGAGAGCAGGAAGTAGATTCTCGTTTGCAGATTTTGGGGGTGGAAGGCCAGGTTTCAGGACCGCCTAGTGACCCCACTTGGTGCTAGGCCTCCCCTGCTGAACTTTCCCTCCCGTGCCGGCAGGTTCCCACTGGGCAGGAGACATACAGCTTCCCTTCCTTAGTGAGCACGCAAGTGCCATCTGCCTGCCTGTTCCCTCTGGTTCCCTGTGCTCTGGACGCTGCCTGCTCCTGCTCTTGGTACCCGCCTACTCATCCTGCCTCTCCTGAGCTCTGAGAACTCTTAGCCTCTTGACTAGGGCAGCCACTTACCGCAGGCCAGTGTCCCCAGCGTGCTCTTGGTATGGACACCTGTAGGGGAAGGGAAGGAAGCAGGATTGGACAGAGTTAAAGGTCGGGCTATGGTACAGGAACTACAAGGCCTCAGCTGACCCCACGGGGAGCTCTGTAGCTCACATGGCCCTGAAGAGCTGTCCCGGGTTTTCGAGACGCGTCTGGGCTCTTATCCTCTAGCACTGGCCAGTCCCTAGGTGTCCTTGGGAGAGGCAGCTCTCTTTAGCCAAGGACAATTCCCAGCTAGGGAGTTGCCACTGCCGGTTCCCACTAATGCCCGGGGAGAGCGAGGGCGATTCCCAGTTGGCACCTGAGGGCTGGCGGCGTGCCCAGCAGCTCGGGAAGGAGCCTAGAGTCCTGAGCAGCGTAGCACCATCCACCCCACGCTACTTCCTCCCAACCCTAGTGTCCCACTGTGGCCCTTGAATTCCTGCAGGAGCCGAAGGCCAGGGGACAAATGACAACACCCCTTGGTAGTTGCTACCCCTTCATTTCCTCTAGCAAACATTTCTCACGTGCAGTGGAACCACTGCATCATATTGCATTTAACATACGCAAATTCAGTAATATAGACCCTGTAAGACAAAGGAAAGAAATTTAAATATTGCAAAAAAATAGCTTTTGTCTATATTCTGTTCATATCATGCGTTACAGGTGATCTGTTTCTTTTTACGTATTGTTCTGTAAGATGGTACACACAGGCCATGCATGCTGTACCATGTGGACGATTTAAGGACTTTTCAGTGGTTTAACTACATGATTTTTCCCTTCTCTGCTGCCATTGGCATCTAAGCCCCACATGTGACTACCTGTGTGAGGCTCTATGGAGAAGAGAAAGGTCGATTAACTAGTGCTTGCCCCGAGGTGCTTTTGCAGACTAGCGGAGGAGACAGGTAGAGACGTATGCAGCCGGTTGTGCCAGTGAACTTGGATGGGAACAGGAAGTCTTCCTGAAGGTCTCTTCCTGTCTGTCCCACGGCTGCCAGAGGAAGCCTTCTAAAACACATACCCTTGTTTAAAATCCTTCGGTAGCTCCTCAGGGCTTGGGCATAAGACTCAAACTCTTAAGCTTCCGGCTCAGGACTCCTCTGCTCTGGCTGGCCTGGGCACGCCCTTCTAGCTGGTGCTGCTTCTCCAAATCCACCCCTTGGCTCCGGCCCTACATGCCCTTCCCAGACTTGCCCTGTGATTTCACATCTCTGCGTCTTTGCGTGTGCTCATCCCTTTGCTCAGGACATCCCTTCCCTCCGGCTTAGTGCAGGCCAAGGTTTCTCAACTTCAGCACTATTGATATTTGGGGCGGGATAATTCTTTGTACGGAGGGCTGTCCTGTGCATTGTACGACGGTTAGCAGCACCCCTGGCCTCTACCCACCAGCTGCCAGTAGCACCTCCCAGTTGTGAGAGCCAAAAAATGCCTCCAGACATTGCTGAGTGGACCCTGGGGGCAAACCTGTTCCCAGTTGAGAACTGCCTCTTCAGGCAATGCTTTCAGAACTCGGTTAAGCATCATCTCCCCGAGAATCTTTTCCTCGACCCCACGTCTGTGGTCTGACTTAAATGCCGTCCTTCGTGTTCCAGTAGCACCCGGGACTCGCCCCGATCAAAGCCCTTACTCCCCATTCTCCCTCTGGGGGTTTATATACTATTTCCCCCGCTGCCCTCCTCAAGGACGGGAATCATGTCTTATTCATCCTGGGAGCCTCAGCACTCAGAATAAGAACCAGCGCATATTAGATGCCGTGTCTCTATTTTTCGAGCAAATGAACAAGCAAGTGTCAACCAGAAGTGACTCCGGACCTGAGACTTGAAAATATGGGGCAGATTTAGCTCTGAGCCAGATAAACAGTTGATTTCACTGGCTTATCAACACTGTAGACAAATGCACGTTACCGTTTGAAGTTCAGTCTAAATGGTGGTTATCAGTTAGGATGCTTTGGCTAAAATAACAGAAAACTGAACCCAACTCAGACTGTCTCTACTCATTAAGGGCATGTATTGGGTACAGTAAATCCGGGCCTGGTCTGATGGATGCTCCCGTTCCTTTTCTCTGCATTATGCAGTGCTGTCTCCCTCATGCTTTGGGTTCATCTACAGGTTGATTCTCTCCTGTAGGAAACGGCTGCAGCAGCCTCAGGCCTCGTGTCTACATACTGCGTTGGCCAACGCAAGAGAGAATATCTCTTTTCCCAGCCATGAAACGAAGCTTATGGGTTTTACTCTAACTGAGCCACTGTAGGTCAAGTGCCCACCCCACCCCTGTGTCAATGGGGCGTGGGGAGGAGGGGGCTTATACTGATTGATTTAACCCAGTCAGACCTCAGCAGCAGAGCTGGGACAGGCTTAGTCCCTGCCGGGCCCCCCGCCAGAGGCCCTGTCTGAGACCCAGGGAGAGGAGTGGCTGGATGCTGAGGCCATCACAGTACCTGCGACTTGAGGAACATCAATCTTTGGGCCTTTTAAGGGGCAAAACCAGCACAGTCCTCCATGTCACTTGTCCCTCCAGTCTCAGTTGTGGGACAAACACATCTTTGGTTGACCGTCCATAAAGGGAAAGATCAGCATGGCGATAAGCCCATGACCATTTCTCCCTGTGGGCTTGGGGAGTCCTGGCTAGGTTGTGTTTTGGAGGCGGAGTGACCAAGAGGGATTTTGTGAGTCTGTCTGGCTTTTTCAAGAGGTGGGAGGAGGAAGAGCAGATCTGAGTTGGTGGCAGGGAGAGCCTGTTTGGCTACGGATTCGTGTCGGCTCTCAACATTGAGCCTCGGAGTCCCCTTGCTGCCTGCAGGGCCAACTCAGCTAAGAAGATGAGAAGAAGCAGGTGACGACTTGTCTCAAGAGCAAAAAGCAAAACAGCTTCCCACGAGAGAAAGCCATTCTTGTGTGTTTACTTTCAGGTTGATTCCTTAAAAGGTATTAGTCATTAGTTGACTCTGGCTCGTGTATCATCGCCAACATTCACAGTCAGTACTGTGTAATGGTTATGCTCATGGCCTCTGGAGCTAAGCTGGGTTCACCAGCTTGGCCAGACACTGGCAGTGTGAAGCTGGGCTAGTTACTTCACCTACCTGCTTTAGTTTCTGCACCTGGAAAATGGGCATGCAGGTTGAACCTGCCTTATAGGGCTGTTGTGAGGGTTAAATGAATTAATGCGGGTAAAGCACCTAGAAGATGCACAGTGGACGTTAGCTGTTGTACCTGTGGCTAACAGATTCCATGAGGGAGAGAGGGATACTCTTTCTTCTGTTTCTTTTCCATTCTAGCACTTTAGACATCGCAGGACTGCTGTGAATTGTCTCACCCACTGTGATATTGTGATTTATAATAAGAAATAGATCATTTGGTCTTAGTCCATGTTGCTGGCCCCGGAGCTCCAAAACCCCTTGGGATTTCCTGAGTGATGGGAGCATTAAATGTCCTTTATGTTAATGAGGTGACCTAGAAAGCACCTAAGGATGGGGGCTGGTTGCCAGTGGAGCCCACCATGTGATTAAGCGTTGGAACTTTCAGTCCCACTCCCACCCCCTGACCTCCAGGAAGGGAAGAGGGGCTAGAGATTGAGTTCAATTTCCAGTGATTAGTCAATCGTGCCTATGTAATGAAGCCTCCATTAAAAACCTAAAAGGACTGGGTTCGGAGAGCTTCCGGGTTGGTGAACATGTGGAGTTTGGGGAGAGTGGCACCCTCAGAGAGCATGGAAACTCCTTGCCCTTCCCCATAACTTGCCCTATGCCTCTCTTCCATCTGGCTGTTCTTGATTTATATCTTTTAATAATAAACCAGAAATCTAGTACGTAAAATGTTTCTCTGAGTTCTCTGAGCCATTACAGCCGAACCTGAGGAGGGAGTCGTTGGAAACTCCAATCTATAGCTGATTGGTCAGAAGCACAGGTGACAACCTGGACTTGCGACTGGCATCTGAAGTGGTTGGTGGGGTGGGGTGGGGGGCAGTCTGGTGGAACTGAGCTCTTAACCTGTGGAATCTGATGCTCTCTCCAGGTGGAATCAGAATTGAGTTGAACTGTAGGATGCCCAGCTGATGTCCAAGAACTGGATGTGTGGGGAAAAACTCACACAATGGTGATCAGAATTGTACACACTAAAGAGAGGATTGTATTGCTCAAAGAGTGCCTTTCTCCAGCATGATGGGGCTGGAGAAGGGCTTTGTAAAGGGTGCCTGAGACCTTCCCCCCGTTGCCCCAACACAGGCCAGACTTCCAAAGGTGACCTCTAAGAGCACGCTTTGCCAAACCCGGGGTTGCCAGTGGTTCTAACTTGGTAAATTTGACTTGCTCAGTAATTGAATTTCCACTGCTCTGTGGAGGGCAGCAGGTCATGGGGGAGAAAGAGAAGAGGATGGAGCCGGTTCCTGAGACGCCTGCTTCAGGATGAAGATGTTTTGCTTTGGGAGCAGTGAGTAAAGCTGAGACTTGTCCATTTGCTGAGGACATTGGACACCTTCTTTTACCCTTGATTGTCCATCCCCATAATTTCAGTGTAATTCTGGGTCACTCTTTGGAAGATGAGAAAGAAAAAGAATGTCCCTCTTTCTTTAGAAATCTATGAGAGACCCTGTAAGGTTTTTCTACTCACCTGAGACAGAAATAGCATGCTGTTTTCATGTCCCTGTAGCTTGGAAGTGATTGTGGGTCATCCTTTGGAAGGCAATCAGAGTGAAACTTGAAATTTTGCTGAGATTTTTAACAAATTCTTTTTGTACAACCTGTCACAGAAGAGAAATCATTAACCATTATTTTGAACCCCCCTACCTGTTCTGAGGGATACCAATCTCCCTCTATTGTCAGAGAAGGTTTTGAGATGTAGGCTCAGGAGGAAGCAGACCCTGTGTCGTGATAGCTCTTCTCCTCACAGGGGAAGTGAAAACTCCCTGAACTTTGGTTTCCACAAGTGGCTTTGTAAATGTCTCTGCTTACTCAGTGACAAGCAGCACTTGCAGTGGGGCTGTAATAGCCAGAGCAGACATTGAACGGAGAGAAGCAGTAGTTTTGTGTTGCCCAAGGGACGCTGTTGGTGGAGAGAAAGATGGTCATGGAGCCAGATCAGTTCATCATGGCCATATGGCCCAGAGATGTATCTTGCTGAAACCCACACTTGATCTTGGGGCTCTTGCTGTGAAGATGCAGAATTTGCTCACAATCCGTTCTCCATGTTAGATAGAGCTGTGATTGGCACTGAGTTGACAATCAGGGTTTTGGGGCAAATTTTAGAGAGAAACTTCAAATGTTTGTGCTTCAGAAATGAAGTGCCTGGGTGGGGCAAAGTGCTGTTGCATACACTTGTGTGTCCTGGAAAGTATGACCTTGTAAGACACCTGTCCACTTTGGGGCTCATAACTCAAGAAATTCTAGAATAAATGGCTTCCAGAGTCCTTCATCCTTCCTCTTCAATTCCATTCTAGATAAGACTGCCTAATTCATTTTAGACATTTGGAATTGTCTTTTACTGTTAAAGACTTTTGAGCAGAAATTCTCCAGGCTTCTTTTAAGATTGATTTCCATCCATTCATTCATTCAATAAGCATTTATTAAAGTTCTACTATTTGCCATTCTGGGATGCAACAGGACACATCACAAAGTCCCTGCCCTCATGACACTTATATTCCAGCAAGGGGAACAGGTAACAAACACGTAAGCCCATAGATATACAGCACAATGTCAGAAACGCTATGGAGGGACACAAAGCAGGGCAAGGCGATGGAATATTGAATATAGAAGAACGTAGAAAATATAGAATATCAGGAGGTGCTCTTCATAGGTTGACCAAAGTAGGGCTCTCTGGGGAAGTGACTTCTGAGCAGGGACCTGAAGTGAGGAAGCCAGCCAGGCTGACCCCCAGGGGAAGAGCATTCTGGGCAGAAGGTATAGCAAGTTGAAGGGCCCAGAGGAAGAGGCGTGCTTGAGGAGCTCAGAGAACATCAAGAGACCATGTAGCAAGATGCCCTTTCTTGGTAAAGGGTCTCAGCTCTGACTCCTTCCCTATATCCCCACATGTCACTATCTGCAAGTCCTATCAGCCCTCTTCCAAAATGCATCTTGAACTTAGCTGCATCGTCTTTGTCCATGACCACCCTAATCCAAGCCCCTGCCATATCTCTTCTTGCCTGGATTATTACAAGAGCCTTCTAACTGACCTCCCATAAATTCCAATCACATTTCAACCCTGCTTAAATTTCTTCAACACTTTCCCATTGCCCTTTGAAGACAGTCCAGCCTTCTTACCATGGCCTTCAAGACCCTACATGATCTGGCCCCTGCCTGCCTCTCCATCCCCATCTCCTGACAGTTGGAGCTTCAGCCACATGGTCCATGTATTTATTAGTCAGCTCGGACTGCCATCACAAAGTACCACAGACCTGATGACTTAAAACAACTGACATTTATTTTCTCACAGTTCTGGAGGCTGGAAGCCTGAGATCAAGGTGTTGGCAGGGTGGCTTCCTTTTGAGGGCCGTGAGGGAAGGATCTGTTCCAGGTCTCTCTCCTTGGCTTCTAGCTGGCCGTCTTCTCCCTATCTTCACATTGCCTTCCCTCTTTACATGTCTGTGTCCAAATTTCCTCTTCTTATAAGGATGCCAGTCGTATTGAATTAGGGCCCACTCTAATGACCTCATTTTAACTTATCTCTGTAAAGACCCTATCACCAAATACAGTCATAGTTAGGACTTCAACATAGGAATTTGTGGGGTCAGGGTAGGGGTGGGGACACAATTCAGCCCATAACAGTTACTTTTCTCTTCCTCAAATACTGTAAGCTTTTCCCCATCTCAGGACTTTTCATAAGCTTTCCTATGATCTTCACATGGCCACCCCATTTTCCTTCAGGTCTCCATAAATGTCACCTCTTCAGAGAGGCCTTCCCTACCATCCCCATCAAACCAGCTATGACGCCAACCCATGTTGTTTGTTTCATTAAGCCAAATTTATATATGATAACGTGTACGGGTCTTTAGTGTACAATTGGATGGGCTTTGACAAATGTATACACCCTTGTAACCACCAGTGCAATCAAAATGTAGAACATTTTCATCACCTCCGGAAAGTTGCCTCATTTCTCCTTTCAGCCAGTCTTTACCACCACGACCTCAAATGGCAACCACTTTTCTGATATCCACTCTCATAGTTTTACCTGTTCTTGAACTTCATATGAATGGAATTATTCAGTATGTACTCTTTTGTGTCTGACTTCTCTTGTTCAAAATTTATCTATGTTTTTGCATGTATCAGTAGTTTATTTTTTTGTTACTGAGTACTATTCCATTGTATGAATATACCACTATTTATCCATCATCCTATTGTTGGACATTTGGGTTGTTTCCAGTTTGGAGCTACTAGGAAAAAACTGCTGTAAACATTTTCGCATATATGTTTTGTGAACATATGTACTGTAGTCTAAATATGTGTGTCCCCCTAAAATTCAAACTTTGAAATTCTAACCCCCATTTGTTGGTATTAGGAGGTGGGGCCTTGGGAAGGCGATCAGGTCGTGAGTGTGGAATCCATGAATGGGATTAGCGCCCTTATAAAAGAGATTCCCCCAAAGCAACCTCGCCCCTTCCTGTATGTGAGGATACAGTGAGGAGTGTGCATCCTGGAAGAGGGCCCTCACCCAACCACGCTGGCACCCTTGGACTTCCAACCTCCAGGACTGTGAGAAATCAATTTCTGTTGTTTATAACCCACCCAGTTTGTGTTATTTTATTCTAGCCGCCGGAGCAGACTAAGACAATATGTTTTTATTTATCTTGGATAAAGATGTAGGAGTGGAATTTCTGGGTCCCAATGTAGGTGTATGTTTGACTTTTTAAGAAACTACAAACAGGTTTACAAACTATTTGTGCTGTTTACCTTCCCATCAGCACTGTGACAGTTCTAATCCTACTCCTCAATCTCACCAACATTTGTGATTAATCTTTTTAATTTTAGCCATTCCAGTGAATGTGAAATGATATAATTTCCCTAATTACTCATGATGTTGAGCACTTCTTCGTACATTTATTGAACATTTATGTACCTTACTTAATGAGGTGTCTATTCAAGCCTTTTGCCCAATTTTTAAATGATGTTGTCATTTTGTTATTTATTTGTAGGAATTCCTTATATATTTTGGATACAAATCCTAATATTTCTTCTGGTTGGTGGCTTGTCTTTTCATTACTTGTCTGATAAAAAAAAAAAAAAAAGCTGGTTTTTAATTTTGATGAAGTCTTAGGGCTACAGAATGTGTTCTAGGACCAGGCAATACGATGGAATATTTTCCAGAAAGAAGATAATTAGGGTTCCTAGCAGGGCTATCATTTCCTTCAAGTTTGTTCCCATGGTGTGTCAAAGAGAAGCTGAAGGCACATGAATACTTAGCCACTGTGTGGGCCTTCCTAGGTGTGCGAGACAGGTGTGCTCTTTTAAAGAACGTTGAAAGGATCGCAGATGTTTACTCTGTCTGGTGGGCACCATAAAGCTCAAGCCCAGAGGCCCGTGTGTTCAGGTATGGAGAAGAAATGACCTTAAATTCTTCTAAATTCCTGCGGCCTTTGCTGCTGAGGATACTTAGATTACCAGCTCAGGTCTTTGGTCTCTTTAATCAATAGAAATTGATAAGAGACCAGACTAGGAATTCAGGCAAGGCTTTCCTGGGACTCGTGCTACAGCAGGAGGGCGTGAAAACAAGAAACACGTGCCCTTGCTCACTCCCTGAGGTGGGGGGGAGGGGTGAGCTGGTTCCTTAAATGGGATGAGGGTGAGGGCGGATCCAATGGGTCGGGCAGGAGGTGTAGCTTAGGTGGCCTGCCCACCCCGTTGGTGGTGCCGTGTGCAGGGATCATCCGCAGTACCCTGCTTTTGCTCCCGGCACCTCAGAAATGGTTTGTGTCCTTTTTGTATCTTATTGTTCATCATTTGCCCCAACTGCACATGTGTGTAGTTATTTTTAGTCCCTTATAGTTTCTTTGTATTCTGTTGCTGGAGATGTTTGTCCAGGTGCAAGCACTGCAGCAAAGATTCCCAGGTCTCAGCCTAGCTCACTTATACCATAAGTATCCAAAATCTTAAATATGGGCGTTTCCTCTAACCCAGTAATTCTACTTCTAGGAATTTAACCTAAGGCTAAATTTATGGTTATATGTGAAATTTTAATCACAATATACATATTTCAGCTTTGTTTCTATGGTAAAATATTGGGAAACCACCTAAAATAGTGGATAGTTAAAAAGAGGTTGTAGGGACTTCCCTGGTGGCGCAGTGGTTAAGAATCCACCTGCCAATGCAGGGGACAAGGGTTCGAGCCCTGGTCCGGGAAGATCCCCCATGCCGCAGAGCAACTAAGCCCATGCACCACAACTACTGAGCCCATGTGCCACAACTGCTGAAAACTGCACTCCTAGAGCCCATGCTCTGTAACAAGAGAAGCCACCACAATGAGAAGCCTGTGCACCGCAACGAAGAGTAGCCCCCACTCGCCGCAGCTAGAGAAAGCCCGCACACAGCAACGAGGACCCAATGTAGCCAAAAATAAGTAAATTAAAATAAATAAATAAATAAATAAATTTTTAAAATGTAGGTTGAAAACTCGATATAGCAGAATGCTATGAACTCTTTTAAGGTTATTTCCTATAAATACATATTTTTATTGACAGATATTTATTTGTAATATTGTATAAAAGATTTCCAAATATTATATATAATTCCATTATATATATGTAAATCCATATATATTCATATATATAGGAGGATTTTTATATAATGGGATGTTCAATTTATATATATTTATAAAATATATATGTGTGTGATTATTCTGTTTATAAAATCATGACCCAGATGGCTCTGAGAAAGTATCTAAACTCAAAAGAACTATGTCGACAAAAGTAGCTTTTAAATACTTCTACTTCTTTACTCATATTTTCACATATTGATACAAGAAAACTATCGTCATGCCCAGTAATACTTTTTCAACTTCCTTAATTCCTTTCCCATTCACATGCTTTATTGCTGCTTTTGCATCTCTCTCCAAAATCCCACTAAAAATATCCTGCCGCCCACTCCCCTTCTGCCTCATTGCCCTCCCCCACTTCCTCTTCTCCATCACGAAAGCCAGAGAATCTTGTGGCAAGTGGTGAACTCTCCTTGGAAGAGAAAGAGGGAGAAACTGACGTGGGCCAAGTCAGCATTCTTTGTAGCTGCCTGGGGTGGGGTGATGGGTGAGGTGGGGGAGTAGAGAGGAGAGTGTCGGTGATGTGCCACCATTCATAATCTTCATCTTATTTCATATGCATAGAAAACATCTGGAAGGGCATGCACAAAGGTCAAAATGTTAACATTAGTTATTTCTGGTGGTAGGATTAGAATGGATTTTAATTTTCTTCCTTTTGCTTATCTGTGTTTTCTAATTTTCTACCATGAACAGACATTCCCTGATTAATTTTTTAGAATTTTTATTGTATATCTTGATCAATTTATGAAAATCGTTTTAAAAAAAATGTTCCCCAGTGCTTCTCTGGAGTATGAGGTTGGAGAGGCTAGTATGATAAACTCCAAGTTAAGGAGGTTTAAAAATATATTCTCTGTCCCAGATACGCCACTGAATTTGTACCCAAGCCAGCCATCAGTCAACACTGGGAGATGTGTCTTTGTGCCTGTCTCCCTCTTTTTGTCAAATAAAAGCAAAAGGTATTTTCAAAATTGTACAAGTTAGGAAGAAGGACTTGGAGCAGGTTAGGCCAATTGACACATACACCTTATTTGGAAAATGGGTACAACCATACGGCCCTCAGGGATTGGTGAGGGACCACAAGTGGAAAACCCAGCACAGGGCTAGCATATCACAGGTCCTCAAGTAATTTTGAGCACCTGCTCTGTTCAGTTCTTTTGCTTAACAGGCAATTACTGGTTTCAGCTTTGGGCTAAGCTCTGAATTGGAGGCTGTGGATATAACAAAAAGACACTGACCCAGCCTTAAAGGAACCCCCAGCCTGTGGGGAGGAGGAGATAATATGGGAGTGTCTGCCAGACCCTCTTCTAAGTGCTTGATATTTGCATACTGATGCTTTACATCCTTATAGTAATCAATAAGGTAGATTTTCTCAATTATTATTTTATAGTCTGTCCTCCTGGTCACAGATATCTGTTCATCCCTCTGCCAGAGCCAATATCTGTGGTACGGTAGTGGACCTGTTTATGTATGTAGTGAGTAAGAGCTTGGGTGCTGGGAATCAGGCTCTCTGGGTTCAAAATGCAGCTCCATCAATTATGGGCAACATATTTGATCTTTCAATGCCTCAGTGTCTTCATCTGTAAAATAAGGATAGGCATAGTTGTTGCCTCATAGATTACTGTAAGGAAAAAATGGATCTATATAAGGCACTTATAACAGTGTCTAGCACATAAGCTATTAGTAAATGTTAGCTGCTGTTATTATTGTTGTTGTTGTTATTTGTCTCCTTCTATAGACTGGGAGCTCTTTGAGGGCTGGGACACTATCTTATTTATTGTTGTATCTGCAGATCCCAACCCAGGGCCAAGCACAGGGTTGAAATCAATGATTATCTGTTAAGTAAAAGAACAAACTTATCACTACTCATATATTGATATTTTGAGGTAGGGAAGGAGGTGATACAGAGGGGGGGAGGGATTCCCCTTATGAGTGGACATCAGATTCCCCCCAGGCACGATGATTGTAGGAGGAGTCTGGGCTCTCTTAGAGCAGATAGCATCCAAGAAATCAACCTAAATCACAGTAAATGTGAGAACCAGAAGGGACTTCCCCAGACCATGGTTAACACTCCCATTTTTCAGGTGAGGAGCCTGAGGCCTAGGGAATTCACGTGGCTCGCCTGTGGCTCTGCAGTGTTGTGGGAAATCTGTTAGGGAATGAGGGCTCTTTATGTTAACCTCAAATTCTTTCTACTCCATGGGCAATTGACAGAATTTTTTATTTTGGTTCAATTTCACAAAGCTTTCTTGAATGCCAAGTGTCTTGTGCTAAGTTCATGAGAGACAAGTGAAATGGGCTCAGAGAGCGTCCAGACTTGCTCAAGATTAAATAAGCAAATCAAGTGTGAAGAGGGGAAATCCCAGGATATAATGAGAGCTCATCTTGTTTCCATCTATAGATATCAGGAGGCTAAAAAAGCAAGTGAGAAGAGTGGGAAAAGAGGAGTTCTTTAGCACCAACCTGTTGAGGTCATACTTGGGTTATGACTCTGGCCCTCCAGTTAAAGGGAGCCCCCTGCCCACGCAAAATGAAAACTCGGGGCGGGGGGACGTGCAGGTTGATTTCCGTTGGGGTGTTACGGGGTAGATGCAGTGGGATTCTGGAGAATGTCTCCACCTCCCCAGCCAAGATAATATCTTCCCTGAGCCTTACTCAGAGAACCCCTCCCCGAACTCAGTACAGCCCCACCCCAGGGCTCCTGGGAGAATGGGTGAGTAGGAAGTTGTTGCTAAGAAATATATTTTTGCCCTGCTGAAGTCACAACTATAAATTCACATAATAATCGATCCACCAGTATGACTGGAAATGCATAGCCCAGCTCAGGTGTGGGAAAAATCATAGCCCTCCTCAGCACCATTAATCTTCCACCTGGGAGTGGTTTAGCACTAGGCATCCATTATTTATCCGGGGGACTGGGGATGTGAGGAGGAAGGGCTGTGTGTGGGTAGCAACCTGCATTGACAGGGAACTGTGAGAGGTAACGGGGTGCGGCAAGATGTGCAAGGGACAGGAGCTGGGAGAGCAAGGCTCTGCCATTGCCACCTCTGGTGGACCTTGGGTAAGTCACTTAACCGCTCTGGCCTTGAGTTTCTCATCCGTAAAATGGGGCTTGAATTAAATGGTCTCCTAAAGTCCCTTCCGGCTCTGAAATTCCATTCAGAATGTTCTAAGCGTTGTAAGAAAGTTTTTTTCAGAAGTTGCATTCACTACCCTAGAAGATATCACTGGGAGCATGTTTCCTGGGGAGCAATTTCAAGCCTTTCCCTAAAGAACCCCGATGCATAAGGGCCCCGGGGTGTCCCCAGCCCAGGGTCTGGGGGCATACACCCAGGCATGAAATGTCTTTGAGTTCTTGTTTATTATTATGAAGGTAATTTTGCACTCTACTCCATAATCTATTCTTGCATGCATTAATATAAAAATAGTATTATGAATTACTGTTGATGTACGTTGATAAATCTAGACTTGCAGGTCCACAGAGAATCTTGTCTTTTGATCTTGAACTATAGCCAAGCCCTAATTCTGTGTGATAAGATTACAGGAAATGTCTGATTTCTTTTTCATGCTTTCTGTATTTTTTCTTTCTTCTCTAATGCACGTGTATTAATACCCAAGAAAAGTACATAAATGTTTAAAACATGAAAAATAATGTAGTTCTGACCTTCCACATCTAGATTTTAAGGAGGGAAGGGGTCCCTTTAATGAATGGGTTCCCTGTTGACATTTTCTTGCTGTGCTCATTCCTATATGTCCGAGTGCTTGATCCGTGAGAAATAACGTGTGGTTGAATGAATAAAAGTAATAATAATGACAATTATGATAACGACAAAAGCTACTATTACTGTGTTTTTACCATGTGCTGCTGTTCTAAACTCTTTACCTCTATCATCTTGTTCAGTCCTTACAAAACCCTTTGAGGCAGGTCTTATTATTACCCTCATTTTACAGATGAGGAAACTGAAACATCAAAAAGTTAAGTAACTGTCCTGGTTGGAACATCTTTTCTGCCCTTTTACCTTCTCGGATCGCCTTTTAGATCTGGTCGTTGCCGCAGCATCCGCCCTGCACGGTAGCAGCTTGACTGTGTTACCCTAACAGTTCCTCATCTCTTGGCTTTGCCCTGAGGCTTCTCTGCACTCTTCTGTGGGACACCTGTGGGACCCCATTCTGCCCACCTGGCTCCTGCACAGATCTCAGAGTGCAAGGACAGTCTCTGGAGGGTCATTGACTCATTCCTCAGCGGGTCCCCAGAGGGATTAAGCCTCTGTGGCCCACAGCAATCATTAACTCAGTACCGCACCCTTGACTGGCTTTTCTTCCTTCCCCAGTTTACTCATTCTAGGCCCCCAGTCCCCAGGAATTCTTTTCCGAAATGAATTATCTGTATATAAATATACGTCTCAGGTTCTGCTTTTTGGGGCAACCTAAGCTAAGACATTGCTCAAAGTCACACAGCAGTTAAGCTGTGAAACCCAGGTAGGAGAATATTCACTCTATGTAAAATAATTATAAGCACCCAGAACCAGGATATAAATACATAAATCTTTTTAAAGGGGCATGTGTGCACGGAAGAGGAGTGTACACACAAAATCAGATAGGTTTAGGAATGGAATAACTACGCCAAATGTAAATGGACTTTTTTGATTTTTTTCCCTCTTGCTTATCTGTATTGTCTAACTTTCCTAAAGTGACAGCTGTTTCTTGTGTCATGGATGGAGAGCAGGGTGGCAAACTGATCTATGCCAGTTTATTCACGCAGAACCCTCAGGTTCTTTTAGCAGATAGTGGTAGCCATGGACATACTTGAAGTGGACGTGGGTTAACTAGTCTCTGCAACCTCACTATCATGTTATCACAAAAGCAAGTCTCAGACCAAAATCTGCCACACATGCAGACTTATTAAATAAGCATTCATTAGCAGGCAAACATAAGACAGTCCAGGCAACCTGCTCTGGAAGCTGATCAAGTCCTAGCTCTCTGCCCATCTGAGTACTGCAACTGCTCCCCGAATGGAAGGTTCACTGGAAGAAGGCAGAAGAACATTCTAGAGCAGTGGGTCTCAAACTTGAGCAGGCATCAGAATCTCCTGGAGGGCTTGTTAAGGCACCGATTGCTGGGCCCTGACCCCAGAGCTCCTGACTCAGGGGGTACTACACTTTGAGGTCTGGTTTTGTTATCCTCTCTGATAACTGGCATCAGGCAACTAGCAATTCCCTCAATGGCTGGGGCACAGGACCATTTAGGGGGATAGTCTATGGTCTAGAACACCAGCCCCTGGGGTGTAGACTACAAGATGCTCTAGATTCTTTTACCTAAAAGGCCTAAGGGTGGAGAATGTCTCTGAAAGGTTTTAGAGGATACCACTAATGTCATCAATGAAAAGCCATTTCTCATCCTCATTATGCTAATTAGCAAAGCCTGATGCATTCCTTAAGGTCCAGAAAACTGAAGTTCACAGAGATAGTTGTGTGTTTTCACATAGATAGTGTGGCCTCACTGATATAATGCTAGCTGACTACCCCTGTAGTGTGAATGCCTGGAGAGGGCGCCTAGGGTCTAATATAAATTAGCACAAATGCCTAATAACACGCGCCTAAACAACGTTTTAGAGTAAATTACAGACATCATTAATGGGAAAGAAAGTTCATTAACAAATCGATGGGCGTTTGTTTGGTCCAACAGACTGAGCCTGAAATCATAGAGGAAACCAACATCGACAGAGTGAATGAGCCCCGGGGCTATGCCCGGTCAAGGCAGGTGAAAGGCCACTCGGAGACCTCCACGCTGAGCTCGCAGCCCTCCATCGACGAGGTCCGGCAACAGATGCACATGCTGCTGGAGGAGGCCTTCAGCCTGGCATCCGCAGGACACGCAGGCCAGAGCCGGCACCCAGAGGCCTATGGCTCCGCCCAGCACCTGCCCTACTCTGAGGTGGTGACCAGCGCTCCTGGGACCATGACGCGGCCCCGGGCTGGAGTGCAGTGGGTGCCGACCTACCGCCCAGAAATGTACCAGTACAGTCTGCCCCGGCCGGTAAGTCAGACATCCCTCCGCGTGCCTGCCCTCCTCAGGTCAGCCCCGGCCACGGTGTTCCGACAGGGGTTTCAGAGCGGGGACTTTCCTGATGAGCCGCCTTGGGATTTGGAAACGAACTTTGCTGGGCTTTCACACGCCCTCCACCCAGGATCCAAGCCTAAGCCTTTTAATCCTGTGGACACAGACACACAGGAAAACCCTTATGTCCGACCGTAATATGTTTTAGAACGACTTCCCTTTTTTATCCCTCCTGTGAAGGGCTGACCTCACTCTTCATGCACTGGTTGTTTTCTACAACCCCACGTTTAAAGGCCCTGGTTTAAATGTCAGAACGTGTTGCAGAGCCCCATGTTAGGGGCCCGTGTAGCCTGGTGGCTCCCAGCAGAGGCTTTGGAGGAGGGTGCCTTGACTTTGAATCCCAGCTGACTTTGTAACTTGGGGACTTAAATTTTCTACAGGTAAAGTAAACAGGTAAGAAAAATAACTGATATCCTAGGGTGGTTGTAAAGATTAACTAAGTTGATATACATGAGGTACTAGAAAAATGCCAGGCACCCAGTACATGCCATAGAAGTTTCAGCCATGATTATCTCATTAAGTAGTAACTGTACTTCAGTATCTGAGAAAGCATCCAATGACTAAAAGCTTCCATGATTTAAACAACCATTTTAATTAGTTTGCATGTAATTAGTTCATCACCATAGCATCTACAGATATCTTTTTAAAAAGACAGTTTTATAAGCCACAGGCCATAATGGACAATGCTTTGTATATGTATAGATTCCACCCTTGTAATACTTCATGCCCTATCCCCAAGGGCTACTCATTAATAGAGCTTTATAAATTGTCGTTGTGATATGTAATTACCCAATAAAAGCTAACATTTATAGAGTGCTTTACTGTTACTAGGTACTGATCTAAGTGTCATGTGTATGTTAACTCATTTATTTGGTCCTTACTGCAAGCCTCTGAGACAGGTACTAGTTTACTAGTTTTATCCCTATCTTACAGATGAGGAAACTGAGGTTACACAGCTTGTTCAAGTCACACAGCCAGGAAGGGGCAGAGCCAGGACCCAAAGCCAGGCCATCTGGTGACAGAGCCCATGTTCTCAACCTGCCTTGTGCTGTTACATTGTCTTTCCATCGTATTATTTCTTTCATTTTCAGTAGACTATTCGGGATACCTATGGGCTTGTGGAGCCTTTTGATAACTCCAACCACCCCCCCCCCAAAGCACACACTACAGTGGCACTTAATAAACTGCTGTTACGCTATGTAACTACCTAATCTACACACTATTGTGAATTTCCTTATTCTTTGCTCCAGATTCCTCCTGACCAGGTCCCTGAGATGTCTCCCCTTCACACTTCTCCTAATCCCCTCAGTCTCTCTTTCTGTCGGAGCCCTCTCTTTGAATGTCAGTCTCTGGCCCAGCCTTTCCCTGTTGATAAAACTCTGTCAGGAGAGACCAAAGTTTATTTCAAACTGAGCCTTTGGGGCAGGGACACTTGTGCTTGAGTGCGGTCATCATCACTGCAAGGGTTTGTCCTTAAGTCGGCAGGTGCAGAATTTCTATTTTGTCTGTTCACTCCAGGGTGATCAGATCATGCTGATTAAACTCACAAAAACTACTTTATTATTAAGAATATTAACTTACAAACCTGCAGTGAGATGTTGAATGATCAGGTGGGCCAGAATACTTGTTTCCTGGTCTTTCCTGTTAATGGTCTTTCGTTAAGTAAAAGCCAATTCAGGGGAAGTACGACATTATCAGAAGGAGAACTGGTCGGTATTGGAGTCAACTTCCTCAGTCTGTAATATGCAAACCCAGAGAGCATAGTCAATAAAGGAAATAGAGTGAATGTGGGACATCTTTATTCGCATCCCATTTTCTGAGATATGGGTAGAATAAAATGCAAAATTCTTAATATAATGTTTAAGTTAAAATAGAAGACTTTGGGGCAATGCCCAGATCTCAGGAATAGGAGTTTGCCTCTGCCATCACGGAACTTTTCTGAATCTGTTCAAGAAGCACTGCCTTCCAGAAAAGTGTCAGCAACTCTGGGGCCACCACTGGCCATGCTCCCATCAGATGAGATTCCAAATATCCTTTTTTCAGAAAGAGTTAGAAAAATGCTCACTGAGCCTGGCCCATCTGTTACTTTAAAATACTTTCCCATGACAGTCGTATTATAGTTTCCACAATTACAGTTTTCTTAACTAATTGCCCATTAAATTGGTACTCTTTTTTATGGGGAAAGAAGGGATTTTCTCACTGAGATTTAGAAAACACTCTAATCTTACCACATTTATACCTACCTCTTAAAGTGGCTGTCCCCTGGGGAGAGTTACCTGTATCCATTCTATACTGATCCACACTGACTTCAGTGTCATTGGCTCATTCTTCCTGATTCCAGACATTGACCATGTCCCCGAATTTTCCCTCAGCCCAGAGTGGAATGGCACTCGCCAGCTGAATGTCCTTAGCCAGTGATCGTAACTCTGAGTCTCAGATCCCTCAGCCATAGAACGATGGCGAGAAGAGGGCTGCAGTGAGGAAGGGATGGTAATTCGTGTAAAATGCTCAGCTCGGTCCTGGCATTTAGTAAGCACCTAACACATGTTAGCGGATATTAATCAGAGTGCTTCCTATGGAGCCTAGCACATCAAAGTACTGGATAAATGGTAGTTATTGTTATAAAGATATTCTCTTCTTTTCCCTGGGTTCCACTAGTTATCTCCCTTTCCCTGACAGTTCTGAGATTACATCTTCTTTTCCTTCTACTCTGTTACATTCTTTTAAGAGCATGCTCTGTGCTCAGGGAAGCTTCACTTCTGCTTAAAGATGATTCTCAGGAATGACTGGGCCCCTCTAGCTGGAGGCCAGATTCTGGGAATCTGTGAAGAGATCTGGGTTTCAGAGAGAAACACTTAAATAACCGGGTTGAGTCTTCCAGTGACAGGCAAGAAGATGCCACAACCCACAACCATATGCCTCAATTTAACAAAACCATCTAAAAATGTCATTGTTGGAATATGAAAACTTGGATGGTTCTGTTTGTTATGATTCAGGGTTGGCAGTTGTGCCAGGAAGGGCAGAAACATTAGCATCATATACTTAAAAAAAATGAAGCCACCAAAAAAGGGAAATGGACTGAGAAATAACACAGCAGAGAGATGGGCCGTCAAACTGAACAACATCAAAGGCAGTTCTTTCGTTATTAAGGTTTCCTTTTGCCAACAAAAAAATGAGGTCCTTATTTTAATGAAAAGAGAAATGGCTAGCAGTACACAGTAGCAGTGATGATTCTGAACCCAAGTTCTTGCCAAGCTCTCTGTGCTATGATAATGCGGAAATCAGCAGACAGGGTGGCAACTTAGAATGATAACTGTGATTACTTTTCAGCTTCCAAAAAGGAAGCACTCTGAGCTCTGCTGTAGGATAGTGGGAAGCTGGTGGTTCTAAATGCACTCGGCCAGGCTGATGGCATTTACATCGTGGAGAAGGTTACTGCTGGCAGCTGGGGATTTCTGCACTGCAGTTCAGGAGACCCTTGATCATATTTTACTCCTTGAATCTGGGAGGAAATTGGACTTGACACCTAATGACCAATCCAATTTTGCTAGCAGCCGTAATAAGTCTGTGCCAAGAGGAATGAAAACATCCTGCAGCCTTCCTGTTGGTGTCGGGGATTCCGAGAAAGGGATGGGGTGAAAGCATCTTCCCCACTAGAGGCCTTACAGATGCAACTAATAGTAATAATAATAGCACAATACCAGCTGCCCTCTCTTGCGCTCCCACCCGCCGTATACAGGACATTAAGCTAAGTGCTACTGTCTCTTCTGATCGAACACCCACCCTGTGAAGTCAACATTACTATCCCCTGTGTACTCCATGGGAAACTGAGGCCTGGGGAAGTGAAGAACCTTGCCCAAGGTGACACAGCTCTAAAGGGCAGAATGGGGTTAGAACTCAGGGCTCTCTAACTTCAAAGCCCATGCTCTTTCCACCCTCTGGCCAGGTGCAGAGGATGTCGTAGCCTCTGATGAGAACTCAAATCTGCTAAACTTCAGAGTGTGATCTTATAAGGAAGCTTATCCAGTTTGATGGGATTTTGTCCATTCCTATCATTGCCCCTTGTAGGAGAGACATCTCCATTAGGATGGAATTGAGAATATTACAGCCCGTTTTCCCCCTTTCCCCTCAAAAACAAAGCAAAACAAAACCAAAAAACCCCTTCTGAAACCTTCATTAATGATGAGATATGCAGGCATATCAGGCAGGAGTTTGCATCCACCCCAACACTTGGCTTCAAGAAATGTTGCATTTCTTGTGTTTCTCCAAATCAAATTTGAATCTGTTCTGAGCTCCCATCTGGCCAAGTTTGGTGGGGCAGGAAAGGAAGGGGGGAGGGGGAATGGGAATCCAATGTCAGTTATTGCACAAAAGTCATTGGCAGCTTGCTGAAGGTGGAACAACGGGAGAGGGTCTACCCCAAGCAGTGTGGATGGGTGCTCAAGGATGGAGGGAACCCACCAAACCGAGAAGGTATCTGGAGACTGAAAAACGAGGCAGGTGGCTCCATATAATCAATGGATCAGTGTATTATAGGGTAACTTACATACAGGGTAGGATGGAGCAGATGTCGATCCAGAAGCATTCACAGCTGCACTCCACACCACAGAGGGGCCACTGGGACAATTTTACAGTTAACCTGGGGTATGGGGGTACATGCTTGGAGACAGCGAGTGCATTCCTACGTCAAGACTTATGGTGGGTAATTAGTCTTGTGGGTGGGGGGACTACATCATGAAGGTCTTTATCATTGTTTGGAGAGTAACAGAGCATAGAGGCCCCCTGGACCTAATGGTCATTAAATAATATCTATTAACTACGAAGCCCTTGACGGCAGAGAAGTGATTTACCACGCAGTACAGTCTTGGGTAGGGTCAGTGGAAGGACAGGAGGAACTGAATGGGTCCAAGATGGCATCAGTTATGCTAGCAGCCAGACAATGGAGCGTTGCCCAGCTCCCAGGAGTCCACGAAGGTAGGTCGCTCTGTATTACCTGGGACAGCCTGGGCTGGGGCTCTTTGCCTTTGGACTGCCCCAAGGAAGCCCCCCCTTGAAAACCGACAGAGTACCCAGCGTCTGGCAAATACACACCCCTCTAAGCTTAATCATTCGAGTGAGTAAGAACCAGTTTGTACAGGAAGGCTGTGTGGAAAGGGAGAGAGGGAGGTAGGAGGGGAGCATGTATCTCGGCTCACAAACTCAGGCGTGCAAGACATGTCAGTTTATTTTCCTGTAATCTTCTGGCGCCAAAGGCTCAGTCTCAGTTCAGGGTTTCCCTCCCCATCTCTGATTAAAGCTTAGTGTGCGTGTGGGGAGGGGGAGGGGGAGCTAAATGGTGCAAAGCATGGTCAGAGTGGGGAGGAGGCTTCAGTACTTGGTCCCAGTTTGCTCTCATCTAACGACTCTGGCTGATGTCCCAGAGAGGTGCTTGTTTCCATCTAGTCTGCAGGTGTTAGTCCAGGTAGAGCACAGCTGTATCCTGGTCCTCCTGCTTTCAAGCTCTCTCCAGATCCCTCCTTCCGCTCCTCCCATGCTTGAGCCTTCTCTCTCCCTCTCTCTCTGCCTCTCCCCTCTCCCCCTCTCTCTTTCACGTGCGCGTGCGTGCGCGCACACACACACACACACACACACACACACACACACACCCTTGCCCCTCTCCCCTCTCTAGCATCTTCCTTATATTTATTCTCTCCTCCACCTCCCCATCCCCCTGTGCTCCCAGATTGAGGCGGGACACAGAGCCGCTTCTCCAGACCTTACATCAGCATCTAAGCTCTCCTCTTCTTCCTAACCTAAGGGTGTTTAGAGGGCAGAGTGGTCTAAAAGTACCTCACTTCTTCCAAATCTCTTGTTTTGGCATCAACCTTCAGCCTTGAGTGCTCTAAGGGCTTCGGTTTTTGATATTCAAAATCCTAAATTCTTGCAATTCAATAGCTTGGACTTTTGAAATGCCATTAAGAGTTGGCTCTTGGGCCGTCTTTAGTGGGGGTGGTCTTCCTTCCCTGGGGCAGGAAGGTGCGATGCCCTCACTGCTTGGGGCAGGGGAAGGGCCCTGGATTCAAGGAACCGTGGTGGCAAAGTCTTGGTTACTACAATTACTATATCAAAATATTATCTTGTCTCAAAAGGAAGAGAATATCATTTATTGAGTACACACTATGCGCCAAATGTCATAGTAACATATAAAATGAGTCTTCTAAACAGCCTTTGAAATGGGGGTGTGATTCTGTTACTTTCATCACCTAACGAGAAAACAAGACACAGAGAAGGTAAGTTACTCGAGGTCAAGCAGCTGGTAAAGATCAAGCCAGGCTTCAACTCCAGTTTTTTGTTTGTTCGTTTTTGTTTTTTTTAAATTGGAGTATAGTTGTTTTACAATGTTGTGTTAGTTTCTGCTGTACAACAAAGTGAATCAGATCCAGTTTTGTCTGACTCCAAACCCCTGCCCTCTGCATCACGCCACCCTTAGCTCAGAATTGCGAGGTAGCACCCTTAACTGGCTATGTGATTTTGGACAAGTCAGTTCACCTCTCCGGGCTTCCGTATCTCCCTGTGTTAAGGTAAGAGGTGTGGTCTCCTGCTCGTTCCAGCTTGAACCTTCTATGATTCCCAGGGCCTGGGAAGCCTCAGTGTGGCTCCATCAGTAACTCCTGGTGAACTGACAGATCAAGATAAGCACTGGTTTTCACCATGGGGTCAGTCTTCAATTACAGTGCCCTCTGTTTTCAACTAAATAAGAACTATCCGCTGGAAGATTCTACTTTGTGCACCAGGACGTAAAGTTATTTGTAGCTGCATGCAGACTTAGACACTTGTTGTGCCCGGAGCAGTACTCGCAGGGTCAGCACCGTGCGGTGGAAGGGGTACCTTGCGGTGGAACCCAGCATTGTCGGCAGGAACGGAGAGGTTGGCACATTCGCTCTGACCTGAGGCTGACTTGCTGTCACAGGACAAGGGCCTCCAATGAGGGTGGGTGGCTTTGGCCTGTTGTTCCTCATGCCCCCACCAGTGCGAAGCCTGCGACCCCTGACCTGTTCCTCCAGCTGCAGCCTGCCCCTTTGACTTGTCACCCCTCTAGTGCTACCCCTGGAGGTTGATCTTCCCCCTCTGGATGGATGCACATGCACGAGGAGGGTCCAGCACACAGTGGGTCTCACCCGGGCTCATTCTCCACTGGGTTTGCTAGAAAGAATGGCCCTGACCCACCCCCTCGCCCCCTGCCCAGGAACATCAGGACTGGAACTTTGAGAAAACGGTGGTCACCTTCCCTTCTACTTTTACAACCAAACCTCTGAGCCCAAAGAGTGGCCTATTCTATTCTCACATCCAGGCTCCTTCCACCTCAGAGACCTGAGAGCTATTTATAAAGACTGCCTGCAGTTCTGAGTGCCTGATCTCCTTTCTAGCCAGAGGACAGGGATCCCAAAAGATGGTGTCCTTGGGCGCCAGACTGGGCCCCTCACGGCCACTGCCACAGAACTGGAAACTTGGAACTAGGTAACAGTTTTGAGCAATAGCTTCTAGTGGGATCCTAGTCACAAAGCAGCCCGCAGGGAGCCAGGTTCCAAACACATGGAAAGGGGAGCCAGAATGCGAATCCAGGAGGACTTAGAACTATGGGGAAACCGCACAGGGGAAGGTAGGAAGACACTGCTGGGGGGATTTTCCTCAGCCATTAGCACAGGGCACAGTAGTCTTTCTGCTTTTTATGTGGTCTCTGTGGCTGCAGGGAGCCCCGAGGATACAGACCAAAGGAGACCTTGATCTCCTGTGTAGTCTTGCTTTGTACCTGGAAAAATCATCCGAAGAACGAAATTCCCTTGGTACTTGTCAAAAGTTCAGAACTTTCAATCAATTCTTTTGTGAACTGTTACAAGACAGACAGACATAAAATGCATTTTCTTGGCTGGAAAACTGTGTTGACTACAGAATAAGCCTTCCAAGAACCAGGGATAAAAATAAGTTGTCTGTCTCCTCTACTGATATCATGAGAGGCCAGGAGAGAAGAGGGGCTATACTCCCCTTTCTCTCTTTTGGGAAAGGCATATCCTTACTTGTTGGTTTGTTGATAATAATGGAATGCAAAGCTGGAAGGACCTCCGGGACAATGATTTTCAAACTCTGTAAAACCATAGGGTTCAGGGAGGTCCCCAGGGTGTCATCATGCAGGTAAGCAAAGGGCCAAAGTCACCTAGGCATCCCTACCCACAACTTCAACCTGAGCAGTTCTGCTTTAATCTGTTTATGTATTCAGGTCATGTCAGAATGGTTTCATGGCTAAAGAAATGTTTGTTTGGAAGCTCATGAACTACTCCAATGCCATATTTCACAAGGAAAACCAAAAACAGAAAAATGAGATGCAGAGAGACTGAAGGACATGTCCACAGAATGTGAATGGCTGAATCAAGATGAGAGCCTGGGTCTCCTGACTCCTGGTTCACTCAACATTCATTCAGCAAATAGTTATATAGCACTACTAGGTGCAAAGCACTTTGCTTGGTAAGGTGGGAGAGCCAGGATGAGAAAGATATGCTTACTGAACCCCAAGGAGCTTAGGATCCAGTGGAGTTTAAGATTTTGGTTCCCAGAATACTACCTTAGCATACATACTGGGTTGGCCAAAAAACATCTTATGGAACATCTTACGGAAAAACCCAAGCGAACTTTTTGGCCAACCCAATAGTTTACTGATGCTGAAAAGGAAAACGCAGCATGGTGATGTAGCTTTTCATATTGATTCAGCCAGTACCTCTAGATTTGGGCGAATGTTTTTTTCATTCTTGTTCTGGAAAATTACTGTTGCTGATACATTTCTAGGTTGACAGTTATTTTCTTCGAGCACTTTGCATACCATGGTCTTCTGGGTGCTGTTGAAAAGTCATCTGTCAGTCTAAATGTCATCCCTTTACAGGTGATATGCCTTTTTTCCTCTGGCTGCTTTTAAGACCTTCTCTTTGTCTTTGGTATTCTACCATTTCACTACAGTGTATGTAGGTGTGTATTTTGTTTTATTTATCCTTCTTGTTGTATATTGACTTCCTAAAATGATTAATTAATTTATTTCTATCAGTTTTGGAAAATTCTTAGTCATTGCTTCTTCAAATATTGTTTCTTCTTTCTCCAACTTTTCTCCTTTGGGACTTTGATTAACTGCATGTTAGACCTTCTTATTCCATACTCTATATCTTTTACTTCTCTTTTATATTTTCTATCTTTTTTTTTTATCCATTTAATGAGTTTCTTTTTTTTCTGAATTTTTGAATTTTAGTTTATTTTTTTTTTATACAGCAGGTTCTTATTAGTCATTGTGGTACATATATACAATGGAATATTACTCAGCCATAAAAAGGAATGAAATTGGGTCATTTGTTGAGACGTATATTTTCTATCTTCTTGTCTCTTTGTGTTTCATCCTTAGTAATTTCAATTCCATTTTCTAGTTTATTATTTCTTTCCATCTGTGATAAATCTATTACTTAATTCGCCTATATTGAGTGTTTTATTTCAGTAATTTTTTCACTTCTAAAAGTTCTATTTGTTCTTTTTCAAATCTGCTAGATCATTTCTGATAATGTTTCTGTCTGGTCAGTTATTTTCTTAAAACATTTCTTACCTTGTTACTTTCTATTTTGTATCTGGAAATTTCAAACTCTAAGGTCCTTTAAGGTCTAAATTTGTTGTTTTTTTTCTAATTTTCACTTATGTTTTCTGGTGTGTTTTCTGATATTTGATTATGAGCTCCTTTTTGCTTCATCTCAATCTGTGCCAATCCTGAGAGCCTAGATTAGGAATATCTCTTCCAAAGAGGACTTACAATTGCTTCTGCCTGAGCCTGGGAGCATTACAACCTTCCTCCCTGGGAGGAGCCAATGTTAGCCCCTTCCAGGTTGGCTGTAAGGGTCTCAGTTTCACCTGCCTCACCTTGCCCTATCCCAGGCTTGATCTCTTAATTGATTACCAATATGGCACTTGTTTTCCAGGCAATCCCACCTTTCATATTTGTTTACTACTCATTGTTTCTACCTCTGATTTCAGCTCACAGTTTTTATTTTAGTTTGCTGAGATGTGAGAGGGATGGGGTGGGTAGCGGGTGGAGTCCTTAAGATTTTCCTTACATCCTGCAATTCCTACATGCATTAAAAGCCATGTTTTATCCAGGATCTACTTGTTATTTACTGGGTAGGCCCTTATGAGTAGGTAGTCTGCCATAATGCTGGAGGGAGAAGCCCTCATTTGGTTTGAAGAATCCTGTTTATGGATTCTCTCTGCTGCTACTTTCTGTCTGGATGCCTTCAGGTTTAAAGCCCTATGACCTTGTTCCTCAGGAGATCTGGCAGGCCTAAAGAAAAAAATGAATGAGAAGCACAAGCCAATCTTTGTCTTTGCAGAGAGCATTTCTAGATTTTCTCCTGCTCAAAGAGGCTGTGGCCGGGCTGTCTGGTCCTGTCTCTGACCATTTTCCTTTTCTCCCCTCCTGTGTTGATTAAAGTCTTCACTTTTGTGGCATTTCTGATCCCTTATCTTTGAATAGTGCTTTATAGATCGCAAAGTACTTACACATACACTCTCTTGCCTGATCTTCTTTGCACCCACCCCCTCTGAGCAAGGTATCCTTGTTCCCATTTCAGAAGAAGACACTGAGGCCCAGAGAGGTCACCTGACTTGCTTAGGGACATAAAGTCTATTCATCAGCAAATTAGGGCCTCCACCCATCCTTCCTGACTCCAGACCCATTGCTTTCCCCCACTAAACCCACTTTCCATGAGTGAGAAAGTAAACACAATCAATGATTCATTCCTTATCTAATATTTATTGCTCATCCATGATATAACAGGCACTGTTCCAGGCGTGAGGATGCAGCTGAGAACAAATCCCTTGCCCTCATTACAGTCTAGTTTGTGGCAGATAATAAATAAGCAATGATATAATACCAGAGTGACAACTGCTATGCCAAAAAACAAAGCAGAATATGGAGACAGAGTAAATGGGGCTCGCAGGGAATATGGGGCTGGATGAAGGAAATGAAGGAAGGAGCCACGGAAACGACTGGGAGAGAAGCATCCCAGGGGGAAGGAGCAGCATGTACAAAGCCCGAGGCAGGAAAGAACTTGGCAGATTCTAAGAACAACTGAAGGACTCTGTGACTGCAGTGGCCCAGCCAAGGGGAGAATGGTGGCAGATGAGATAGAAGAGCGGGCCGGGGAACATGTTAAGGGAGATCGAAGGGGAAAGTTTGAGAAAAGAAGGAAAGTCTAACCCTTGGAAGTTTGCTTCCCTTTTAGGTAAGAAGAACCTGTGTGTTGATGGGCACCGGGTTTTAACACATCTCCCTCTATTTGCTCGTCTCTTTCACAGGCCTACAGGTTTTCCCAGCTTCCTGAAATGGTCATGGGCTCTCCCCCTCCACCTGTGCCTCCGCGGACTGGCCCAGTGGCTGTCGCTTCTCTCAGGCGGTAACACATTCCTTTCTTTGCCTTGTTTGGAATATTTGCAGAGGATTTGGTCCTGTGTGCCCCGCCCTGACAGATTTCCTTCCAGCCCTGCCCCATTCAGGGTGCATCACCTGTACAGACAACCATGTGCCTGGGGCACCCCAAGTACCATGAAGGAAGGAAGTGGGGGCCACAGAGGGTTGACCTACTCTCTTACCATTGAAAACTGAAAGTCCTGTAGAACCCACAACTGAAAAAACCCAAGGTCAACTGCCCCATACCCTGACCTTGAGCATCTAAAAATTACTCCAACTTGGGCCATCACAACAGCTGCCTCAAGTCTGGGCACCTCCTGCCAGGTGTGTGCACCCAGAAGTCCCTTTGTTATTGAGGGGTGGTGTCCGAGAGGCCGGGGAGCAGCATGTCTAGGCTCCTGCCCTAACTCTTGACTTCCAAGATGGGGAGGATGAAAGCACACGAACTTGGATAGGTCAGCTGTGAAGCATGTATTCAGCATTCTCTTTGCTCTGTAATAATATAAAAAGCACATGTTTTAAACAAAGATAGACAAGAAACAACAGCCAAGAGCCCTGGGGGAGGTTGGAATAGTCATCATGTCCAAGGCCAGGAGAGACAACCGTGCCCTGGGGCCTGTACGGTCCACTGCCCTGGCCCTCCTACCATAGCTTCCTCCAACATGCTAATCACACACTATTTGTGGGCCACAGGTCTGAACTTTGTCAAAATGGTGAAAAGAAATGAGTTTTCCTCAAAAACGACCTGCCTTCATTTCCAGCAGTTTAGGATGCCGAGCTGTGTGTAGACACCACCCTTTGACGCCAGTCAAGCTCAGGGTGGGATGGGAAGCAGCAGACCAGGGTTCCACCCTAACCTGCCAGTAAGTGCTGTGTAACTCCAGGCACATTGCCTCACCTGTCTGGCTCCTGTTTCCTTATCTGTAAAATGAGGGCAATGACCTAAATGATCTCAAAGGCTCTGGGAGTCCCCAAAGGCGGCCGAGTGTATAGAGCAGAACCCAGGGATTTTCCTAGGATGGTTTTCTAAAGGAGTAGCAGATGCCTGGAAACAGCCTGTGGGATTCCACCAGGGCTGTGGGGGTGAGCAAATGGGAGAAGGAGGGACGGAGAAAGGAAGGGAGACCCTACGCTACTGAGTCCCCAGCAACCCACCCTGATATGTAGTTTAATCCTCACAGCCTGTGTTTGACCCTCCCTCGGGAACAGTTACTCCTGAGGGTTCTGGATTGGAGGAGCTTTTCAATCAGTCGTTTGAGCTATGTTTGCTGAAGGCCAGCACCTATTTCTTATTTCTTCTCTCAACCACCAATCTCCTCTCATGTCCTTCTGCACCGTCTGCCATCCTTGCCAAATATCAGGAGGTCACTGCCCTCCTTATGAACCCAGAGGGTTAGACCAGGGAAGAACCTTTGAGATGGAGCCATCCTCCCCTTTCATTTTACAGATGAGGAACTGGGGCTCAGAGAGAGGAGGCAGCTAGAACCCAGGCTCCCGATGCGCTCCCTTACCGCGCCTGTATTCTGCTCTTACTGTGACAGCCTGCCTCTGCTTAGAGGGTGGCCCTGTGGGCTGGTAGCCTTTGCCTCCCTCCACTTTAATTTTAGGAGAGCCCGAAGTGCCTCTACCAAAGGGAAGACAGAGACTGGCTACAGCACCCTTTATACTAGGGGGAGAGGCCCGTGCCCTCACCCCAGCCCCCCTCTTCTTACGTGGCTTTCTGAGCCATAAGTGGAGAGAGGTGTTAAATGCGCCAGATTCTCTGCTTGCCTGTGGAACTTAAAAAAAAAAAAGTGTTCTCTCATTCATAATGCCCAGAAAGTACTAGGCTTCTGCTTCCGGGAGCAGCCCGAGCTTCCCAGAGCCTAGGGCTTCTTGCTTCCTGCCAGTAGCAGCAGGGAACGCGGTCCCCGCAGCTCTCCAGGGTCTCGGTCCCGGTATCACGAGGGGGAGCGGCGGCGCACTCCAGACGGAGCCTTCCCATTGGCTGCCGATGATGTCATCACCTGCCAGGTCGACCATCCCCAGCTAAGACCCAGCGCTAATTCTTGGCTCATTGTTATGTGGAGATTAAGTGTTCTACTCCCCAGAGATATGAGAGTCACTCTCAGGGGAGCAATGACCTTGAATATCTAAAAATGACTCCAGCTCGGGCCACCGCGACGGCTGCTCCAGGTCTGGGCGTGTAGGCCCCCTTTGTTATTCGGGGGCAAACCCAGGCCTGAGGACCCCGCCGTCGTGGGGCTTGGAGGCCGAAGCCATCCCCCTGCCGTGATCTGCCCCGGGAGCCCCGCCTCGCCCGGCCGGCCGCGGTCCCGGGAGGCGGCTAAGGCGACCCCTCTCCCCCCTCAGGTCCACCTCGGATGTTGGGAGCAAGACCAGGATGGCCGAGTCCGCGGGGCCTGAGCCCGCCCAGCTGCACGACAGCGCCTCCTTCGCGCAGGTGTCCCGAGGCCCTGTGTCTGTGACGCAGTTGGATCAGTCGGCTTTAAATTACTCAGGTGGGCAAGAGGAGAAAAGCCTGGAAGAAGCCGGCGCTCTGCGCCAGCCCCCGCGCTGTGCACTTTGTCCTCCCCGCTCTCCACCTTCTACCCCCACCGTCAGGAATCAAAGCAACTGTATTTCTGGATCCCTTCTGGACTTCAGTAGCCCTGGCTAGAAGAGCTACTGCTTTTATTTCTTAAAAAGATCTGAAATCTGACAAAATATTAAGATAGGTTACGGTCAGGGTGGATGTTCACATTTTGCCAGACTTAAGGCCTTTTAAAAAATTATTATATATATCTTTAAAGCATTCCAGATACAACTATCCACTCCCAACTCATTCCCCTTCTCCCCAGAGGTAATCACAGTCTTTAAGTCATGGGCTTTCACTACATATGTATATCTATACAATAGTATATATTAATGCTTTGTATATTTTAAATTTACATAAGTGATGTTAAGCTATACCTTTCCTTTTGCACTTTGTTTTCTTGGCTTAACATTGTTTTCAGGAGTTCTCCAGGTTGCTACACACATATTGATCTAGTTCATTTGTTCACACTGCCATATGGTATTCCATTATGTGATATGCCACCATTTATCCTATCCCCTAGTGAGAGACATATTGGTTGTTTCCAATTTTTTGCTATTACAAACAATGTCAATGAACATGGAGGTTTGAACATGCCCTAATGGGTTTTTTCATTTATCCAAACCACACCTTTTAGGCTAAAACTGCAGACACCCGGTTGTCAACACTTACTAAAGCATACTGTGTCCAGCAATGCCACCAGTGAAATCTATTCCTTTTGGTTCCTCTTCTTGGCTCTTGAAAAATACCCATCCTCCTGGGAGGAAAACACCTGGCACCCCAGCAGGTCAGGGGTGTTGGAATGGGGATGGGGGAGTTGGTGAGGGCTCGGCAAGGATTGTTGAGCCATCACTTCTCTAGAAAGCTAGGTCTGAGTCCCAGCAGGTGATGCCTCCACTACTGTCTGGGCAGGTGAGCAGGGCTGGGGCTGCAGGTGGAGGTGTGATGCCTTCCCATCAGCCCTTCCCCCAAGGCCAGAGTCCTCCCATTTCCCAGCTTCCCGCAGCTTGTGCATATGTCAGCCCAGTGGGCGAGGTGCCGGCCTAATCTCGCCCGTCCATGTCCTCCATGCCAGGTAATACGGTGCCGGCAGTGTTCGCCATCCCAGCTGCCAACAGACCCGGCTTCACCGGCTACTTCATCCCGACGCCTCCCTCGTCCTACAGGAGCCAGGCCTGGATGTCTTACGCAGGAGAGAATGAGCTCCCAAGCCAGTGGGCTGATTCGGTGAGACCCTCGCTGATTCCCTCACAACTTTACCTGCTTGACACCCTTCAGGGAGAAAAGGGATGTGAGGCTGAGACTGAGTGTTTTGTTATCTCAGGCCCCCTCCCACCAGCCAGGTGGCTAAAATCAGCTATTAGAGGAGACAGTGCGGGGGAGGGGGTGTGATGTCCTTTGACACAGGAGCCTTCAGTCAGATTCCACCTCTTTCCGGAGGGCATCCTTAATCAAATACAGTTTTATAATAACTACCATTTTTTGAGTATTTTCTATGTGCCAGACACTATATTAGATGTTCTATTTATGTTATCTTATTTAATCTTCACAAGACCTATCATGTAGGTATTATTCCCCTGATGTGTCCAGCAGTCAAACCTGCATCTTTCTGGCTCCAAAGCCTTTACTAAATTTGTTCCTTTCAGCTTTAAAATCCTGTGAAAAGTTTAGATGCAATACCAGAAAATGAAGTATTAGAAACCCAAGACTGAATTACTTTGCATGTAGATCTAAAGCTTTCTGCCTGTCTTCCAGCTGAAGACTGTCTTGTCATGGTCTCCTGGTTTCTTCCTTCATTATCCTAGTAGGAGTTTATGGCACAGTGGACCTGGCGCAGCCTGGACCAAAGAGGGGCAGCAACCAGATGAACATGGACATTCACACCCAAACCTGCCTCTGAGCCACCTGTCAAGCTCTGCCAAGTGAAAAACAAAAAACAAGCAAACAAAAATAGCACGATGGTGGCCTCTAGAATGAGTTGCTCCACTCCCTGTGTGAGATCATCCATCATGGATAAGAAAGGCAGGCTGTTTCCTAGGGCCCCGTGGTGCTGTATGTCATTTTAGGGTTTGGTCTCAGCATTTGAAATACATCCTAGATTTAGGAAACACATTGACGCCTGTGTCATCTTTTCTCTCTGTCCAAACCCCTGGGATCCATACTTTCTACCCCTACAGGTTCAATTCCACCTCAGCGTTGGTGTCTGTTCTTATTGTAGTGATGCCACATTTAAACAAGATCATCAGGGTAAAACTACCCTACGTATATTAAGTATCCTAATAATCAGAGCTCTTCCTTTAATTTCCAAAATATTTAAATATATGCCACCCTGAATTTTTAAATTCTGGAATGAATTACATCCTTCTCCCCTCCTTCTTTAAAAGAAAAACATAATTTAATTTGTCTTTAACAAATGATTCAGCGTCATTATTATGGCTCACTGTACTAAAATGACGTTTGTCAGATGGGCTCTGACGGTTTGTAGGATTATTGCCCCTATGTCAGACATCTCTAAACTATTATAATTTTTGGAATTATTATAAGGCTTAGTATGTTTTTTCTTTCTCTGACCTTGCTCCCAGCTCACACCTTGCTGTCAATTTCCCCACTTTCAGATATATACTCACCCTTAAATATGCTTTTCCTAATGCTCTGTTATCTGCAAATGAGGCATGTCTGAGCTCATTAGAGTTGTTTGTAGAGCTGGAGTAAATAGGCTCTGAGAGAGTAACTGGAGGGGTTCCCTACTGTTCAGTCTACAAATCTTAATGCGGGAGTGTATGGCATCTCTTTTGGTTGTTTGAGGGCCTTTTTTGCTTCCTTTGTCATGCGCAGCTCTTCTAAACAGCTGAAATCACTGGGTGTGAGTTGATCAGTTCAGAGGTTATTCATAATTCCACTTGAGGTCTAAACATAATGTGTACTTTTCAGAAAGTAGTTGATACTTGTGCTAATTAGGCAGTAGACCTGCAGCTTTGTCAGCTCACCCCCTGCGTGCGGGGTGCCCTGGGTGCTTTGCAGGAGTCAGCAAAAGTATTTACAAAACCTTGTCCCTTGCCTTCAAGATACTTACAGATAATACTTAGCCAGGCTTATGGTGACATCCAGATACCTTTGGGTTCATGTTGCCTTAAAGATGAAGGAAAAGGAGCCCAGCAAATCAAAACTTAATCTTTTGGACATGATGACTTGATCACCATGCCACCCCCCATTGTGAGGGAGTGCTAGTTTCCTATTAGTTGTTTTTAAGAGGATAGTGATTGCTGCAGCCTAAATGGGTCTTTCCTGGAGCCCCATTACCACCTGCAGTTAAGCAGGGCGGCGTGCCCATGCGTGGAGCACAGCAGCCAGGAACCAAGCTGGGAGGTCAGGTGCTTTATTGCATTTGAAATTCAGCACAGGAGGCTCAGAGGGACCAGATGTCAGCTTGAGAAAGATACTCCAGTGGGGAAAATGTTCACCCTCCACATCCATGTGAGAAGAAAAAAGCCCCCACCATCATTTGGATGTCTGACCTTCCTGATCCCAGGTATCCAGATATAAGGAGCTAGCTTGTATAAAATCACCTGGACCTGGCTTGACAAATAGGTTTCATCCTTGGTGCTGGATGGAGAGGGATTGAGAGGGGGTTCCCAGGCTCATCAGGAAAGTGTGCTGTGATCAATAGGTGATGCCTGCCACAGGCACTGGCTAGGGAAGGAGTGGTGTTTGCCAGCCCTGGATTTTGGCCCGCAAGGTGTGGTGGCTCCCGCCTGCATCTCCTGTAAGGGAGGAAGAGTGTGTCATCTCCTCATCTTCCCTGCTTCTGGGTATTACCCTGAGGCCACTCCAGTGGCGTCAGGTGTTCCTGGCCTGTCCCAGCCACAAGCACCAAGTTGCTTAATGCTGCAGAACTGGGAAGTCTCAAGAGTTGGACACTGACCCTCAGCTCCAGCTGAACTTGAAATGCAGGGAAAGGGGACATGGCAGCTTCCTTCACAAACATATGGCACCAGTTGGTCATCCTTCGGTGATTTTCAAATTGTGCCGCTCAGAACCCCAGGTCTGAGACACTCCCTACTGTGTACCATGCACAGTTGTGGGCACTGGTGCACAGTGGTAAGCAGGTGAGACACAGTTCTGCCTTCACAGTCGATGCCTGAGACAGGCGATGGTATTGTGAGTGATGACTGTTATGCTAGACAAAGTGCGTGGAAGGACCTTACAGGGAGCCCTCAGCTAATATAGGACTGGGGAAGGTCTCCCGGAAGAAAGGGAGCTTGAGCTGAGACCTGACAGGCAAGTCCCGTGTCCTGGCCTTGGCTCTCTGTTAGCCCCCAGTCACCTGTGTGTTCCCAGCTGTGTGGCCCAAGGGCTCAGACAGTCCGGCTCTGATTTTCCTCTAAGATGCAAGTGAAATATATTTGCTACTTTGTCTTCCTTTACCAGGTCTTGTAGGGAAATTAAAGCCCCAAACTTTAGGACATCCATCCCATCACTTCTTCCCTCACTCGGGTCCTTCCCAACTCTTACCTGGTCCATTGAGGTAGCCTCAGAACTTATCTCCTCTCCACCTCCAGTGGGTCCACCTCCAGAGTGTCCTTCCTAAAATACAGACCTTTCCTCTGCCTGACACCCATTGGTGGCTCCCAGGCCACGCCTTCTCCGGAGGGGTTGTCAGAACCTCTGGCAGGGACTGGGAGAGGCCTGCTTTCCTACTACACATTTGCCCATGCAAAATTCTGAATCCTCACCCAACCCCATCCCACTCCATCCTCACCAGCGCCCAATGAGACATCTCTGTAAAGAATGGAAACACACTCAATTCCTTAGAAGTGTGCCATAGAAAACTTTACTCCATAGCCTGGCGTTCAGCAGCTTTTTGATCTGGCCCTGACTGCCTGTCTTCCTGAGCTCCCCTCATACCCCACATACCCTCTCTGGTCAGACCAGATCACTGAAACTCCCTGGGTGCACCTTCCTCTGTACCTCCAGGCCTCTGCATTGCTTTTCCCTCTGCCTGGAACGCCCCTCCCACCTTGTCTTCTGAAAAACAGCCTCTTCATCTTCCAGACTCAGCTAAGCTGCTTCTCCCAGAAAGCTGCCTGACTCCTCACATGTGCCCCATTCACAGTAGCACCCCATACCTACATCATCCGTGGGCATTTATCTTCAGTGTTGCAGTTAACATTATGGGATATAAAGGCCTTTTGTGGATTAGCGTGGAACAGCATCCCCTTTTATGGAGCTGTTTCTGCGGGAAAGTTGATCCTGAATTCCAGATCATTGCCCTGTCCTTATTACTATGTGTCCATATATTAAAGCATAGAACTGTGTATCTTCCACTTTTAATGAAAAGAGAAATTTTTTTCAAGAAACCAAGATCATATTCCAGATCCAAGTCAGTACAGTGCAGTGACTAACTCCCAGCCTGGAGATGCATCTCTCAGTGGCTTGTTAGCTGTGGCACCTTCGATTGCGGCACTGTTTGCTTCAGTTTCCTCTTCTGTAAAATAAGGGTAACAATACCTACCTCCTAGGTTGTTGTTTTCAGAATTAAATGAGACCACGATTGGAAAGCCCTTAGCACAGGGCTCATTCGGTGTTAGCTGTTATCATCAGTGATAAATCCCTGAGTCCTTTTTTTAAAAAAAATATATAAAGTCTATTTAATCTTTTTAACATCTTTATTGGAGTATAATTGCTTAACAATGTTGTGTTAGTTTCTGCTGTATAACAAAGTGAATCAGCTATACGGATATATATATATCCTCATATCCCCATATACCCTCCCTGTTGCATCTCCCTCCCACCCTCCCTATCTCACCCCTCTAGGTAGTCACAAAGCACTGAGCTGATCTCCCTGTGCTATGCAGCTGCTTCCCGCTAGCTATCTATTTTACATTTGGTAGTGTACATGTGTCAGTGCTACACTCTTACTTCGTCCCAGCTTACCCTTCCCCCTCCCTGTGTCCTCAAGTCTATTCTCAATGTCTGCATCTTTATTCCTGCCCTGCCACTAGGTTCATGAGTACTGTTTTTTTTACATTCCATATATATGCGTTAGCATACAGTATTTGTTTTTCTCTTTCTCACTTACTTCACTCTGTATGACAGACTCTAGGTCCATCCACCTCACTACAAATAACTCAATTTCGTTTCTTTTTATGACTGAGTAATATTCCATTGTATATATGTGCCACAACTTCTTTATCCATTCATCTGTCAATGGACACTTAGGTTGCTTCCATGTCCTGGCTATTGTAAAGAGTGCTTCAGTGAACATTGTGGTACCATGTCTCTTTTTGAATTATGGTTTTCTCAGGGTATATACCCAGTAGTGGGATTGCTGGGTCATATGGTAGTTCTATTTTTAATTTTTTAAGGAACCGCCATACTGTTCTCTGTAGTGGCTGTATCAATTTACATTCCCACCAACAGTTCAAGAGGGTTCTCTTTTCTCCACACCCTCTCCAGCATTTACTGTTTGTAGATTTTTTGATGATGCAATCTGACCGGTGTGAGGTGATACCTCATTGTGGTTTTGATTTGCATTTCTCTAATGATTAATGATGTTGAGCATCCTTTCATGTGTTTGTTGGCAATCTGTACGTCTTCTTTGGAAAAATGTCTATTTAGGTCTTCTGCCCATTTTTGGATTGGGTTTTTTGTTTTTTTGATATTGAGCTGCATGAGCTGCTTGTATATTTTGGGGATTAATCCTTTGTCAGTTGCTTCGTTTGCAAATATTTTCTCCCATTCTGAAGGTTGTCTTTTCGTCTTGTTTATGGTTTCCTTTGCTGTGCAAAAGCTTTTAAGTTTTATTACGTCCCATTTGTTTATTTTTGTTTTTATTCCCATTTCTCTAGGAGGTGAGTCAAAAAGGATCTTGCTATGATTTATGTCACGGAGTGTTCTGTCTATGTTTTCCCTCTGAGAGTTTTATAGTGTCTGGCCTTACATTTAGGTCTTTAATCCATTTTGAGTTTATTTTTGTGTATGGTGTTAGGGAGTGTTCTAATTTCATTCTTTTACATCTAGCTGTCCAGTTTTCCCAGCACCACTTATTGAAGAGGCTGTCTTTTCTCCATTGTATATTCTTGACTCCTTTATCAAAAATAAGGTGACCATAGGTGCGTGGGTATATCTCTGGGCTTTCTATCCTGTTCCATTGATCTATATTTCTGTTTCTGTGCCAGTACCATACTGTCTTGATTACTGTAGCTTTGTAGTATAGTCTGAAGTCAGGGAGCCTGATTCCTCTAGCTCCGATTTTCTTTCTCAAGATTGCTTTGGCTATTTGGGGTCTTTTGTGTATCCATACAAATTGTGAAGTTTTTTATTCTAGTTCTGTGAAAAATGCCCTTGGTGGTTTGATGGGGATTGCACTGAATCTGTAGATTGCTTTGGGTAGTATAGTCATTTTCACAATGTTGATTCTTCCAATCAAAGAACATGATATATCTCTCCATCTATTTGTATCATCTTTAATTTCTTTCATCAGTATCTTATAGTTTTCTGCATACAGGTCTTTTGTCTCCCTAGGTAGGTTTATTCCTAGGTATTTTATTCTTTTTGTTGCAGTGGTAAATGGGAGTGTTTCCTTAATTTCTCTTTCAGATTTTTCATCATTAGTGTATAGGAATGCAAGAGATTTCTGTGCATTAATTTTGTGTCCTGCAACTTTACCAAATTCATTGATTAGCTCTAGTAGTTTTCTGGTGGCATTTTTAGGATTCTCTATGTATAGTATCATGTCATCTGCAAACAGTGACAGTTTTACTTCTTCTTTTCCAATTTGTATTCCTTTTATTTCTTTTTCTTCTTTGATTGCTGTGGCTAAAACTTCCAAAACTATGTTGAATAATAGTGGTGAGAGTGGGCAACCTTGTCTTGTTCCTGATCTTAGTGGAAATGGTTTCAGTTTTTCACCATTGAGAATGATGTTGGCTGTGGGTTTGTCATATATAGCCTTTATTATGTTGAGGTAACTTCCTTCTATGCCTACTTTCTGGAGGGTTTTTATCATAAATGGGTGTTGAATTTTGTTGAAAGCTTTTTCTTTGATGATCATATGGTTTTTCTCCTTCAATTTGTTAATATGGTATATCACATTGATTGATTTGCATATATTGAAGAATCCTTGCATTCCTGGGATAAACCTTGATCATGGTTTATGTCCTTTTAATGTGCTGTTGGATTCTGTTTGCTAGTATTTTGTTTAGGAGTTTTTGCATCTATGTTCATCAGTGATTTTGGCCTGTAGTTTTCTTTTTTCTGACATCTTCATCTGGTTTTGGTATCAGGGTGATGGTGGCCTCGTAGAATGAGTTTGGGAGTGTTCCTCCTTCTGCTATATTTTGGAAGAGTTTGAGAAGGATAGGTGTTAGCTCTTCTCTAAATGTTTGATAGAATTCATCTATGAAGCCATCTGGTTCTGGGTTTTTGTTTGTTAGAAGATTTTTAATCACACTTTCAATTTCAGTGCTTTTGATTGGTCTGTTCATATTTTCTGTTTCTTCCTGGTTCATTCTCAGAAGGTTGTACTTTTCTAAGAATTTGTCCATTTCTTCCAGGTTGTCCATTATATTGGCATAGAATTGCTTGTAGTTATCTCTCATGGTCCTTTGTATTTCTGCAGTGTCAATTGTTACTTCTCTTTTTTCATTTGTAATACTGTTTAGCCTTCTCTCTTTTTTTCTTGATGAGTCTGGCTAATGGTTTATCAATTTTGTTTATCTTCTCAAAGAACCAGCTTTTAATTTTATTGATCTTTGCTATGGTTTCCTTTATTTCTTTTTCATTTATTTCTGATCTGATCTTTATGACTTCTTTCCTTCTGCTAACTTTGGGGGTTTTTTGTTCTTCTTTCTCTAATTGCTTTAAGTGTAAGGTTAGGTTGTTTATTTGAGATTTTTTTTGTTTCTTGAGGTAGGATTGTATTCCTATAAATTTCACTCTCCAAACTGCTTTTGCTGCATCCCATAGGTTTTAGGTCATTGTGTTTTCATTGTCATTTGTTTCTAGGTAGTTTTTGATTTCCTCTTTGATTTCTTCAGTGATCTCTTGGTTATTTAGTAGCATATTGTTTAACCTCCATGTGTTTGTATTTTTTACAGTTTTTTTCCTGTAATTGATATCTAGTCTCATAATGTTGTGGTTGGAAAAGATACTTGATACAATTTCAATTTACTTAAATTTACCAAAGCTTGATTTGTGACCCAAGATATGATCTGTCCTGGAGAATGTTCCATGAGCACTTGAGAATAAAGTGTATTCTGTTGTTTTTGAATGGAATGTCCTATAAATATCAATTAAGTCCACCCTGTTTAATGTGTCATTTAAAGCTTGTGTTTCCTTATTTACTTTTTGGATGATCTGTCCATTGGTGAAACTGGGGTGTTAAAGTCCCCTTCTATTATTGTGTTACTGTCAGTTTCCCCTTTTATGGCTGTTAGCATTTGCCTTATGTATTGAGGTGCTCCTATGTTGGGTGCATAAATATTTACAATTGTTATATCTTCTTCTTGGATTGATCCCTTGATCATTATATAGTGTCCTTCTTTGTCTCTTGTAATAGTCTTTATTTTAAAGTCTATTTTGTCTGATATGAGAATTGCTACTCCAGCTTTCTTTTGATTTCCATTTGCATGGAATATCTTTTTCCATCCCCTCACTTTCAGTCTGTTTGTGTCCCTAGGTCTGAAGTGGGTCTCTTGTAGACAGCATATATACAGGTCTTGTTTTTGTATCCATTCAGCCAGTCTGTGTCTTTTGGTTGGAGCATTTAATCCATTTACATTTAAGGTAGTTATCGATATGTATGTTCCTATTACCATTTTCTGAATTAATTTGGGTTTGTTATTGTAGGTCTTTTCCTTCTCTTGTGTTTCCTGCCTAGAAAAGTTCCTTTAGCATCTGTTGTAAAGCTGTTTTGGTGGTGCTGAATTCTCTTAGCTTTTGCTTGTCTGTAAAACTTGTAATTTCTCCGTCGAATCTGAATAAGATCCTTGCTGGGTAGACTAATCTTGGTTGTAGGTTTTTCCCTTTCATCACTTTAAATATGTCCTGCCACTCCCTTCTGGCTTGCAGAGTTTCTGCTGAAGGATCAGCTGTTAACCTTATGGGGATTCCCTTGTATGTTATTTGTTGTTTTTCCCTTGCTGCTTTTTTTCTTTTTAATAAATTTATTTATTTATTTATTTTTAGCTGTGTTGAGTCTTCGTTTCTGTGCGAGGGCTTTCTCTAGTTGCGACGAGCGGGGGCCACTCTTCATTGCGGTGCGCGGGCCTCTCACTATCGCGGCCTCTCTTGTTGCGGAGCACAGGCTCTAGACGCGCAGGCTCAGTAGTTGTGGCTCACGGGCCCAGTTGCTCCGCGGCATGTGGGATCTTCCCAGACCAGGGCTCAAACCCGTGTCCCCTGCATTGGCAGGCAGATTCTCAGCCACTGCTCCACCAGGGAAGCCCCCTTGCTGCTTTTAGTATTTTTTCTTTGTATTTAATTTTTGATAGTTTGATTAATATGTGTCTTGGCGTGTTTCTCCTTGGATTTATCCTGTATGGGACTCTCTGTGTTTCCTGGACTTGATTGACTATTTCCTTTTTCATATTAGGGAAGTTTTCAACTACACTCTCTTCAAATATTTCTCAGTCCCTTTCTTTTTCTCTTCTTCTTCTGGGACCCCTATAATTCGAATGTTGGTGCGTTTAATGTTTTCCCAGAGGTCTCTGAGACTGTCCTCAATTCTTGTCATTCTTTTTTCTTTATTCTGCTCTGTGGTAGTTATTTCCACTATTTTATCTTCCAGGTCACTTGTCTGTTCTTCTACCTCAGTTATTCTGCTATTGATTCTTTCTAGAGAGTTTTTAATTTCATTTCTTGTGTTGTTCATCATTGTTTGTTTGCTCTTTAGTTCTTCTAGGTCCTTGTTAAACGTTTCTTGTATTTTCTCCATTCTATTTCCAAGATTTTGGATCATCTTTACTATCATTACTCTGAATTCTTTTTCAGGTAGACTGCCCATTTCTTCTTCATTTGTTTGGTCTGGTGGGTTTTTACCTTGCTCCTTCATCCACTACATATTTCTCTGTCGTCTCATTTTGTTTAACTTACTGTGTTTGGGGTCTCCTTTTCGCAGGCTGCAGGTTCTTACTTCCCATTGTTTTTGGTGTCTGTCCCCAGTGGGTGAGGTTGGTTCAGTGGCTTGTGTAGGCTTCCTGGTGGAGGGACTGGTGCCAGTGTTCTGGTGGGTGAGGCTGTATCTTGTCCCTCTCGTGGGCATGGCCATGTACGGTGGTGTTTTTTGGGGTGTCTTTGAACTTAGTATGACTTTAGCCAGCCTCTCTGTTAATGGGTGTGGTTGTGTTCCTGTCTTGCTAGTTGTTTGGCATCGGATGTCCAGCACTGGAGCTTGCTGGCCGTTGGGTGGAGCTGGGTCTTAGTGTTGAGATGGAGATCTCTAGGAGAGCTCTTGCCGATTGATATTATGTGGGGCTGGGAGGTCTCTGGTGGTCCAATGTCCTGGACTCGACTCTCCCACCTCAGAGGCTCAGGCCTGACACCCGGCCAGAGCACCAAGACCCTGCCAGCCTCACGGCTCGGAAGAAAAGGAAGGAAAAAAAAGGAAAAAAAACCCAAACAAACAACAGATAGAACCCCAAACCAAATGGTAAAAGCAAAACTAAACAGACAAAATCACACAAAGAAACATGAAAAGAAAACAAACAACAACAACAAAATGGAAACAGTCAGAACCCTAGCACAAATGGTAAAAGCAAACCTAAAGAGACAAAATCACACAAAGAAACATACATATACACACTCACAAAAAGAGAAAAAAAGGAAAAAAAAATTTTTTTATTTAAAAAATAATAAAATTTAAAAAAAGAGAGCAACCCAAACCAGTAAAAAATCCACCAGTGATAACAAGCACTAAAAACTAAACTAAGATAAACATAAAAATCAGAAACAAGTCAGATGCAGAAAGCAAACCCCAAGTCTACAGTTGCTCCCAAAGTCCACTGCCTCAATTTGGGGAACATTCGTTGTCTATTCAGGTATTCCACAGATACAGGGTTCATCAAGTTGATTGTGGGGATTTAATCCGCTGCTCCTGAGGCTGTACGGAGAACTTTCCCTTTCTCTTCTTTGTTCACACAGCTCCCAGGGTTCAGCTTTGGTTTTGGCCCCACCCCTGAATGTAGGCCACCCTCAGGCGTCTGCTCCTGCCCAGACAGGAGGGGGTTAAGGCAGCAGCTGATTAGAGCTCTCTTGCTCACTCAGGCTGGGGAGAGGAAGGGGTACAGTAGTCATAATTGTAATTTGGGGCAAGCCTGCAGTGGCAGAGGCCAACATGACATTGCAACAGCCTGAGGTGCGCCATGTGTTCTCCTGGGGAAGTTGTCCCTGGATCTCAGGACCCTGGCAGTGGTGGGCTGCACAGGCTCCTGGGGGGGTGTGGGTAGTGACCTGTGCTTGCACACAGGATTCTTGGTGGCAGCGGTGGCAGCGTTAGCATTTCATGCCTGTCTCTGGGGTCTGAGCTGATAGCCGCGGCTCGCACCTGTCTCTGGACCTTGCTTAGGTGGTTCTCTGAATCCCCTCTCCTCGCGCACCCCGAAACAACGGTCTCTTGCCTTTTCGGCAGGTCCAGACTTTTCCCCTGACTCCCTCCCGGCTATCTGTGGTGCACTAGCCCCCTTCAGGCTGTGTTCACACAGCCAACCCCAGTCCTCTCCCTGGGGTTTGACCTCTGAAGCCCAAGCCTCTCAGGCTGGTGAGTGCTGGTCGGCACCGATCCTCTGTGCTGGAATCTCTCCACTTTGCCCTCCGCACCCCTGTTGCTGTGCTTTCTTCTGTGGCTCCGAACTTTCCCTCCCGCCCACCCCCCATCTCCGCCAGTGAAGGGGCTTCCTAGTGTGTGGAAACTTCCTCTTTCACAGCTCCCTCCCAGAGGTGCAGGTCCCATCCCTATTCTTTTGTCTCTGTTTTTCCTTTTTTCTTTTGCCCTACCCAAGTACGTGGGGAGTTTCTTGCCTTTTGGGAAGTCTGAGGTCTTCTGCCAGCGTTCAGTAGGTGTTCTGTAGGAGTTGTTCCATATGTAGATGTATTTCTGATGTACTTGTGGGGAGGAAGGTGATCTCCACGTCTTTCGGCTCCTCCATCTTGAAGGTCTCTCCCGCAAGTCCTTTGACATCCATAAAGAACAACACTTCTTTTGGCTAGATGGTGCTGATATCAAAAAGGTAGCCAGGTAGATTCAGATGTAGATTCAGGTATGTGCCCACTGTTTGCATACTGTTTAAAACACGTATTTAATTCATCCAACCAGCAGATCCCGTGAGTCCAAATCACCTATTTTCCAAACAGACTCCAGATTTTGTATCTGCACAATGGTGCATTGCCTTCATTTTCTTTTAAATCTCTTTCCTTGTCCTCAGTCCCCACCCGCTTTGGCTTTGAGTGTGTCCTATGACTTGAGCCGCTTCCTGACCCCAGGTCCTTGTCTTCTCTCCCAACGTGCTTTGTAGGTCCCCCTCCCGGGGTACATCGAGGCTTACCCCCGGTCCCGGTATCAGCAGAACTCGCCCTCCAGGCTCCCTCGCCAGTACAGCCAGCCAGCCGGGCTGCACCCCAGCTTGGAGCAGGCCCCGGTACCCTCCGCAGCAGCCTCACAGCAGAGCCTGGCGGAGAACGACCCGTCCGACACTCCCCTGACCAACATCTCCACAGCGGCCCTGGTGAAGGCCATCCGGGAAGAGGTGGCCAAACTGGCCAAGAAGCAGACGGACATGTTTGAGTTCCAGGTCTAATGCCTTCGTCCACTTCCAGACTCTGAGGAAACAGTCTTTGGGTTTCTCCAGCCTGGCTCGATGGCTCTGGAGGCACAGACAATGTGGGAGTCTTTCTCACCCTCAGTTTCTAAAAAAGGTGAACAGTGGGGCTTCTGGGGAACAGGAAACTCTTGAACAACTGGATGCTTGGCTTATTCACCTGATTGTATGTCAACAAGTCCCCATGTGGGACCATATGTTTGATACTCTGTTACATTAACTGTTTGAACTGCGGTGTATTTCCCTACGGAGCCTTAGTCACGAGAGATGCTCGCTAATCTGCAGATTCCTGTCCAATGCCATATTTTAATAAATCACCAGAATGGGGAGAGCATAGCTCTATCTTCGGTGACCTCTGCATGTTAACTCTATTTCTGTGTTAAAGGCAATGCAGGCGTGTGATGAAGTCCCAGACTGTACTCTCTCTCATTCAACCATGACTGTAATCGTTGCAATCACCTCCCGTCTCCAAGGGAGACACTGACTCCAGCCAAGAAAGCTGAGTCGTTTTCTTTTAAAGGTTCATATTCAAAGTCAAATAAATTGGATGAAAATCAGTACTGTCAATGACTGCACCTATGAATAGTCCTGACTCTTTTCCCTCCGCAATTAATTCAACCAAGGCCAAGAAAGAGAGAAGATGAGAGGGAATGGTGGATTTGTGTTGACAGGTTTTTGAAAAGGTGTTGTCATTTTGGAAATAGAGTATTCTGCAAGTTGGGCTCTGGCTGGAAGAGAATCGGTGCTAAGAGCTTTTAAGGTCCTACAAAAGAAAAACAGGTTTTCTTTGCCCTGCAATGAAGGTGGCCTGAGAACGAAGCTTCTCTCTTTTGGGGGACGATAGATGCATCGACTTTTACAAGGAAACCTCTGTCTCTTCAGCAATGATGTCCAGCATGTGCTGCCCAGTGATACAAAAGGAAATAGTCATTGATGCCTGTTAGAAGCAGGAACAGTGGACCCAGTCTCCCCAGGCTGCAGCCTCTGTTTATAGAAGCTTCTGAACGCAGAAAATCTGTTGATTTACATTTAAATGTAAATAACCTTTTTAAAGGTGTATGGAGTTAGCCAGTCCCCTCCCGCACTCCTTCCCATAGTTAGTTAATAGACATAGGAGGACATTTGCCAAAATGGCAGGCTTCTGACCTCATGACCATGATGTTGCAAATCAGCCTCCCTGGCATGGCAGGTGAGCCTCCAGAGCTCTGGGTGGACAGTGCCTCACAGCTGCTCACTGTCAGTGCAAAAGCAAAACAGCTACTGACTTCAGGTAGCCCAGGGGAGGGGACACCCTGGTCCCCTCACCAACTTTGGGAGCTATGCTCAATGTCGAGGGCTTACTCGGTGTCTGTTGGAGAGTGAGGTCCTGTCCTGCCTTCTCACCCATGATCCATCTAGCTTCAGCTTGTATCCATCCCCTCTGAGTCCATCTTTCCATTCTCCTCATGAGTTTCTTTGGTCTTTATTGAGAGAAGAAGGTGGAAATTTTAAAATTGAGAGAAGAGTAGGAGTGGAATTGATTAGAGTGGGAGAGTCAAACTGTCAAAGCACAGACTTTTCAAAGAAGCTGTTTTTATTTCCCAATGGCAAATTGCCCTTTCTGGAATGTTCTGGAGATGATGTGTCATGGAATCCCCAAACGAGTCTCTTGTTCTGATGATATTAGGTAGTGTCCTTTTGGTATGCTGGTTGATCTTTCATAGTGTTAGTTTTTTGTTACTTAAAAAAAATCAGCTATAAATAAAATGTATTTTTGTAATTTCCATGTGTATATATGGTATATTTCTACCAATGGCCGCTTGTTGTAGTCCAAAACCTAAATCAGTTTGCAAAACACTGTGGACAGTGCAAGATTTTACTGACAGATTAACACAATGCCTAAGTCTATCCAAATAGGTATTCTGTGCACTTGAATGAACAAAGAGCCAAAGAAACTCAGCCTTTTCATGCAAATGGTATGAGTCTGATAAAGTCAGCTACATTGTCCCGCCTTATCAATGATATGAATATTTCATCAGTGCAATGATATCAACCCGGTACTTTGTCTACTTGGTAAATGCCTGGAAATACTGTATGTGAAAATGAAGTTCCAACACCTTAGTGTAATTTAAGTATAGGCACATGCTTTCAAGACAGTGTCTGTGTTTTGGATGTACCAGTGACTCACAGAAGAGGAGCCCACAGTGTGCGGTGGTCTGGTTCCAGCTGGCTAAAAGGATGCAGAAAAATCATGGTGAGCTGTGTAGAACCCCGTGAAATACTGAGTCAGTCAATGGAGATGGCTAAAAATACAGCATGCTAAATCAGACACACCTTTAAACGAGATACCGCAGGTTTAAGAGCAGTATATGGGAGGAAAACCTTAAGTTGAGAAGAAATCAAATCTCTTTGTGTTGTCCTACCAATGCGAGATGGCCGCCATTGTTTGATATTCTGTGACTAAGATGTGGTCCCTTTTCTGAAGAGTCTCCTGACCTCATGGAGGTTATGGATACCTGGACAGCTGACTCTCAGAAAAGGCAGGTGGTCAAAAGTGCCCTGTGGAAGTCAACACAGAGTTCCATGCAAACCCAGAGGCTCTGTGTTCCTCATGACCCTCCAGACAGTTGAAGAAGCCACAGAAGACATTGGTGACCTCAGAGAAGGAAGCTAAAGTCCGAAGAAGTGGAGTGACCTGCCCGAGGCCTCCAGCCCAAGCCCACTGACTCATGATCGGGCTTGCTTTCCATTTCACCATGCTGCCTGCACGCTTGCCTGCGACACGTTTCTTGAACTGTGCTAGGAAGTTCAAAAAGTAGACAAGGGTCATATGAGGGACTATCTACATTCTTGTGAAGAAAAAAGATAATTGAATATGTAAAGAACTTCAGATAAAGTGTATGAGGACAATGCATTTGTGGCATAATAAACTTTTTTTGGAACTAGTTTCAACGTGAGTTTTCTGCATTCATGAAAAGAAGGCATTTTGGCTTTTTCCAGAGAGCACCATCAAGGAAATGGTGTTCTCTACAGCTGTTCAAGACTTCAGGGGTGTGTTCTTCTCTCAGCGCCATGGGTCCAAACAGGCAGGTGGGGAGGCCACAGCAGCTTGTCACTGAGAGGTAGCCGATTCTGCACTTTGCACTAGGGGAGGCTATCCCGTGGTACAGGAACGTAAAAGTCTATTGCGTGCCCTGGTACCTACCAGCCGAGATGCATTGGTACCTGCAGAATAGGAACTTGCCTCTTTCAGGGTGTGCTATGGACTGAATGTGTCCTCCGCAATTTCTATGCTGAAATCCTAACCCCCAATGTGATGGTATTAGGAGGTGGGGCCTTGGGAGGTGCTTAGCTAGTGAGGGGAGCCCTCGTGAATGGGATTAATGCCCTTATAAAAGGGACCCCAGAAAGCTCTCTTGCCCTCTTTTCTGCCACATGAGGATAAAATAAGGAGTCAATAGTCTGCAACCCAGAAGAGGGTTCTCACCAGGACCTGACCATGCTGGCACCCTGATCTCGGACTTCCATCCTCCAGAACTGTGAAAAATAAATGTCTGTTGTTTGTAAGCCACCCAGGCTATGGTTCTCTGTTATGGTAGCCTGAACTGATGAATGACTAAGGGTGGATCATGTAGGAATCAGTTCTCTGGTACCAGAAGAAGTTATATTGTGCATGTGCTAATTTAAGAATTCAGCAGAAGGGCATGTAATTTCTGAGCATTCTTGATGGAAGAATGGGTAGGATATTGTTAGATTTGTGATATAAAAAAAGAAAAGACTTCTGAGAGTACGGATGGAGGAGGAGAAAGATTTAAATACCTGACTAAAATAAGTGCTTCTCTAACAGGCAGAAATTAACAAAATAGATCAAAAGATTTAAATACCGATTACCAAAAAATAAGCTTCTTTTTTCTACGTAACACACAGGAACTCATTGTTTAATGAAAAAAAATAACATATTATTTTAAAGTTTGAGAACAGAATTTAAATGTAATCCACTCCTATTACACATCAGAAAGTAGTTTGGACTTTTCTAACAACATACAGCCAAATACGCTTAGGGAAAGATAGTAATTTAGCAGTGACTGACTTGGGTCCAAGTATTAGAAATTAAATGCAGCCATTTAGTCCAATCTTGAAGATATTCTAGTCAAGGACCTTTGTGAGGACAAGAAACCCATTCACACTTGCTCAAATGTAGAGACTGACTGAGCAAATACAGGCAGACCTCAGAAATATTGTGGGTTTGGTTCTAGACTGCCACAATAAAGCAAATATCACAATAATGTGTCACATTAATTTTGGGGTTCCCAGTGCATATAACAGTTATATTTACACTATACTGTAGTCTATTAAATGTGAAATAGCATTACGTCTAAAAAAATACATACCTTAATTTAAAAACACTTTATTGGTAAAAAGTGCTAACCATCATCTGAGCCTTCAGCGAGTTGTAATGTTTTCGCTGGTGGAGGGTCTTGCTTCAGTGTTAATGGCTGCTGACTGATCAGGATGGTGGTTGCTGAAGGTTGGCATGGCTGTGGCAACTTCTTAAAATAAGGCAACGATGAAGTTTGCTGCATTGATTGACTCTTCCTTTCGTGAACGATTTCTCTATAGCTGCAGTGCTGTTTGATAGCATTTTGACCACATTAGAACTTCTTTCAAAATTGAGTCAATCTTCTCAAAACGCTGCTGCTGCTTTATCATCTAAGTCATATTCTAAATCCTTTGTTGTCCTTTCAACAGCCTTCACAGCATCTTCTCCAGGCGTAGATTCCATCTTAAGAAACCATTTTCTTTGCTCATCCATGAGAAGCAACTCCTCATCCGTTACAGTTTTATCATGAGATTGCAGCAATTCAGTCACATCTTCAGGCTCCACTTCTAGTTCTCTTGCTGTTCCCACCACATCTGCAGTTACTTCCTCCGCTGAAGTCATCCATGAGAATTGGAATCAACTTCTTCTAAACTCCTGTTATGTTGATATTTTGACCTCTTCCCGCGAATCACAAGTGTTCTTAATGGTATCTAGAATAGTGAATCTTTTTCAGAACGTTTTCCATTGACTTTGCCCACATCCATCAGAGGAATCACTATCTGTGAATCCTTACAAAATGTATTTCTTAAATAATAAGACAAAGTCAAAAGTACTCCTTGATCCATGGGCTGCAGAATGGATGTGTTAGCAGCATGAAAACAACATGAATCTCATTGTACATCCCTGTCAGAGCTCTTGGTTGACCAGGTGCATTGTCAATGAGCAGTACTATTTTTTAAAAAATCTTTTCTGAGCAGTAATCTCAACAGTGGGCTAAAAATATTCATTAAACCATGTTGTCAAACAGATGTGCTGTCATCTGGGCTTTCTTGTTCCATTTATAGAGCACAGGCAGAGTAGATTTAGCATAATTCTTAAGGGCCCTAGGGTTCTTGGAATGGTAGATGAGCATTGGCTTCAACTTTAGGTCACCAGCTGCATTAGCCTCTAACCAGAGAGTCAGCCAGCCCTTTGAAGCTTTGAAGCCAGGCATTGGCTTCTCCTCGCTGGCTATGAAAGTCCTGGATGACATCCCCTTCTAATATAAGGCTGTTTTGTTGTATGGCTGTTAGCATAACTGATGCCATCTTGGATGCTTAGTTTCTCCTGTCCTTTTACTGACCTCACCCAGGACTGTACTGTGCAGTGAATCACTTCTCTGTCGTCAAAGGCTTTGTAGTTAATAGATACTGTTTCATAATCATTAGGACCAGGTCGCCTCTATCTCTCTAGTCCCCCCAAATGATGAAAACTTTCCCTAATGTAATCCCGGTGCCCATGAGACTAGTTACCCATCATAAATCCTGACTTAGGAATGCACGTCCTGTTTCCAAGCACATACCTCCATGTTCTAGGTTAGCTATAAAATTGTCCCAATGGCCCCTCGGCCGTGCAGGATGCTTCTGGATCGTTGTGCACCTGATCCCACCCTGTGAGTAAATTACCCTATAATAAACTGATCCATTGATTACATGGAGCTTCCTGCCTAATTTTTCAGTCTCAAGATGCCTTCTCAGTTTGGTGGGTACTTTTTGTTCCCTCTGTCCTCCAACATTCGTCTACATTGACAGCCTGTTGTTTAGTGCAGTCACCTTCATTAATCATCTCAGCTGGATCTTCTGGGTAACCTGCAGCTTCTACATCAGCACTTGCTGCTTCACCTTGCACTTTCATGTTATAGAGATGGCTCTTTCCTTAAACCTCATGAACCCACCTCTGCTAGCTTCAAACTTTCTTCTGCAGCTTCCTCACCTCTCTCAACCTTCATGAATTTGAAGAGAGTTAGGGCCTTGCTCTGGATTGGGCTTTGATTAAGGGAATGTTGTGGCTGGTTGGATCTTTAGACTACTAAAACTTTTTCCAGATCAGCAATAGGCTGCTTTACTTTCTTATCATTTGTGTTTTCACTGGAGTAGCACTTTTAATTTCCTTCAAGAACTTTTTCTTTGCACTCACAACTTGGCTAACTGTTTGGTGCAAGAGGCCTAGCTTTTGGCCTGTCTCAGCTTTCAACATGCCTTCCTCTCACTAAGCCTAGTCACTTCCGGCTTTTTATTTAAAGTGAGAGACATTGGACTCTTCCTTTCACTTGAACATTTAGAGGCCATCGTAGGGTTATTAATTGTCCTAATTTCATTATTGTTGTATCTCAGGGAATAGGGAGGCCCAAGAAGAGAGAGAGAAGGAATGGGGGAACAGCCGGTCAGTGGAGCAGTCAGAACACATGCAACATTGACTAAGTTTGTCCTCTATATGGGTGTGGTTCATGGCGCCCAAAACAATTACCATAGTAACATCAAAGATCAGTGATCCCAGAGCAACATAACAAATATAGTGATAATGAAAAAATTGAAATATTGCAAGAATTACCAAAATGTGATACAGAGACATGAAGAGAACAAATGCTGTTGGAAAAATGGTGCCAATAGACTTGCTCGACACAAGGTTGCCACGAACCTTCGATTTATAAAAAAATGAAATATCTGCAAAGTGCAATAAAGCAAAGCGCAATAAGACCAGGTGTGCCTACGCAGGGCCATTTCATGGAAACAAAACAGCTCCCGATGGGGAGGGATGGAGACCGCCGTCCTCCCCCTGGCTCGCTCTCTCCTGTTCTCTCTCCACACGGGCTTTCACCTCTGTTTTTCTCTGCATACCTGCTCCGTTCTCTTGCTTCCCTCGGCCTACTATCCTTCTCTGTTTTCTCATTAGTGTATATGTAGCTGAAAATCCACCCCAGGACCCACTCTGCACAACTTTACCCTTTCATTACCCACCCCTCTCTGGCTGCCATCTCTGTGCCCCCAGGGCAAATTCTTGAGACTCGGATTGGTCCAGTTCATCCACCTATGATGAGCCACCCTTGGGTCAGGTGCCTATACAATCAGCTGTCAGCAAGGAGATGGGGTCATGTGACATAAGCACGGGCCCCCACCCCCACCCCGGGACTCACCCTTTCAGTGAGGGCTTTTGCTGGGGCTTGTACCCAGAGGAGGAAGCATGAGTGGGCGGGTCCTTCAAAAGCCTGGAATTGGTCACTACCCCCAGGATGGCAGCCAGCAGGTGGGCAGTCCCTGTGGACACTGCCACAGAGAGGCGAGGGCATCCTCGACTCCCACGTCAGGTGAGAATGCACGTGCTTGCAGACCTGCCCACCACTCCCACCCTAACACCTGTCCTGTTGAAAATGCTGCTGGGTCTAGGAAGTGACTTCTGACTGAGGCCCAGTTAGCACAATGTCTTTCTTAGCAGATGATAAATACTTGTAAATTGAAACGAATGATCTTAGCTCAGGTGATGTTAATATGGCTCCTGGCCACACACTTGCATGATGTGAAAACTGATGAGCTTCTCAACAGAGTCTTTTGAAACAAAATTGGTTTCTAGTAAAATTGATATTATTGTGGCTCTTCCCTTCTAAATATTTAATAAGTTAATGTCCCAAGAATTGAAAAGTCTCTTGATTTCTTAAGGTGAACTGTTACAGAATCCTAGCCTGTGATAAGTGCTAAAATGTAGGATGTTTCTGGGAAGGGATATTTAGGAAGTATCGATAGAATTAGTGCCAGAAACAAATTCTTTTAGAGGATATTAAGTTGCTTTGATTATGCAGGTTTCAAAAACAGAGAAATTTGTGATGGGGCAGAATTTGTCTTCATAGGACCAATCCACACTTTAATGAAAGCCATTATATAATGAAATCTTGAAATTGATTATCTTCATTCTCTGACTTTGGCCAGACTTTTGTGAATTCTGGAGGGAGGACATCAATGTATTTTACATAAATTAACTGTGGCTTCACTTTATTTTCCCCCATCTCTACCTTATGACTAAACTGGCCCCCTCCAAACCCACACACAAACTGAGTCGAGAGATGGTTTGACCGAATAGAATCAGAGGAATATCGTTGGTCTGGAAGTTTTGAAAAAAGCAGAAATAATCAAGGCCTTGACAATTCACATTAAACCAGTCTCTGGTTCCTCATCTGTGAAATGGGTATAAGAACTTTTGCATTTCATACCTCCCGTGGTGGTTGTAAGGAGCACGTGGCATAATGTATCCGAAAATGCTTTCAAAAGTGTATTTGAAGATGTTCTTACTAAAGTATTAGCTTCATAATTCAGTTTCATCCAGCGAATTGTTTTAGCTCCTTCCATCTACTGAACTAATTTGTCACATGTTCTATAAAATTTTTAAAGTATTTATATTCTGTAAAATAAAAATACAAAGATGATCCTAAGTTTGGAACTGCCCATAAAAGCCAGCCTCACCTGGAGCTGTGCTTTGCTGTTGCTGCCTATGGTTTGGAGGACATGTAAGTACGTGTGCCTGTGCTTTCGCTCTGCGGGGTAAACCCAGGCCAGGAATTCTCACCAAACATGTTAGACATGCTGGGCAAAGGCAAGTACTGAACAGGAGCTTGACTATAGCTGTTGTAATGTGATGCTTTGCTTCCTAATTAACTTTGTACATCCTTGGCCTCTGCCAGGAACAGAGTTCATATGCTATTAGAATTTTTTATGGTAAAATAAAATGGCAAAGGCTTTCATGCCCCAAAACCTGCCTGCTCCTCATTTTGCCTACTCCAGATGGTGAGATGGACTCACAAATCAGTTGTACAGCAGTGCCCGCTGGGGGTTGTTAAAGGACAGTTGTATGTCTGGCAGACCCCCTGTGGTCTCAACCTGGGGCATGAGCTCATCAGCCAAAAAGAGCTCACCCCTGGCCATCCACAGGCCCCTGAGAAACAGTTCCAGCCCATCCACGACTGTATCCTTGGGGCAGATGGTGTCCAGGGGCAGAATAAGCCAATGTCTGCTTACATGCCCTTCTCAGAACATAAAGAAGTCCCATCCAGTGCTCCCGAGGAGTCCAGGGATGATGTTAGTCTGGGACATAAACTCCCAAGACCACCTCTTTCCCCATTGCTAGTCCCGGCAATCATGATGCCAGCCTTATATTTAGACCTAACGAGAGACCATGTGTTACAATCCATGCTCTGCCCTTTGATCTAAGCTGGTTGCACAGGAGGCATATCTGACCCAGGAGCCACAGATCCATAGGCTGACCAGCCACCAAAAAAAATGTGGCTTAGCACATGGGGCTAGGCCAACCAGATTCTCTCTCTAGGAAACACCAAGAAGCAGAGTCTGTTAGCAGCAGGTGTTGAAACTGAATGGTCAAGACTCAGAGGCCATGATGGGCTGTATTCAAAACAAAGATCTAAGAAATCAGAATATTGACTAAGAAGTAGCCTTGAAGCCAGGGAGATTAGAGATAAGAAAGCCTATCTCCTGTAATAAAAATAGACCAAAAACCCAACTCTGAATGTTTCAGAGGAGTCCCTGTGCCCTAATGGAGAGACACGACCCTGGGCTTTTGTGGCTCCAGTGAGATTCGGGCGGCAACATCGTGATGTTCCTCACTTCAGCCTAACTGCTGAAGCTTTCTGCAAATACTCAGAAAGTACCTCGAGACTGAGGGAGCGATTCTTCACTCCACCCTGTAAAGAAAGCTCAACTATGTACAAAAGACACCCCCGAAGCTGCTGTCTTGCTTCAGTGACGAGGGATAAACTTAGAGCCTCTGCAAAATGCTGTTGCAGGGCTCGCCACGGGGTGGAGAGCACGGCAGAGGAGAGGACCAGTGGGCCCAGGAACGGAGGGCTTCCCTGCTCCCGCATTTGCTTTTTCTTTCCTCCTGGACCCTGGCTGCTCCTAGCTCTCAGGACCAATGACGTGATCAGATGGAAGGAAGTGGTTGGTGCCTACTTCCGTCCCAGGAATGGCTGACAGACACAGCCCCAGGGAGCTGGAAAAGGCACATGGCAAAGCCAGCCCCTCCTTGCTGGTCCCCATTAGAAATAGGAGAGCAAACTTATTCCAAAGGATGATCTCCAGACATCTTCTAGGAAATGTCATGCATCCAACTCAAGAGCTCTGCTGGCCACTGGAAGCCAGAAAGAATGTGCCTAGGAAGGAGTATGGAACCAAGTAATGACAACATTAGTGAGAGTGATGGTCAATTAACTGTGAAATGTACACAGATGGTTAGAGGGAAACACAATTGCTTTGAGTCTCTCTATGACCTTCTGGAGGTACAGTTATGACAAATACTGGTTGGCACAGTTGGGTACTTCATTTTAACAACATTCCAGTGTTCATATTTGCACATAGACAAACCCACATTTAGGGAGAGGTCATCTGACTCCTCGGAACTGAAATAAAGTTTTGTTAGCATAACAGTTTCACCACCCACCCCTCCTCCAAGCCAAAGAGCTCTGGCTAACTCTTGAAGGGAAAACACTGCAGGTTATCTGGTCTCTGATATGGGCTGTGTGTGCTTGCTCTGGACTCTGCTGGGCCTTCACGGAACATATAAAAGGGCTTGCTTTTGCCCCCAGTGCCCACTCTGTCACCCAGCTCCTGGTAGCTGAGGCCTACGGGAGCCCCACAGGGCCTGTGGAAGCCACACCTCTTGAAGCCATATTCCCAGTGATGCCAACATAACCTAATGAAAAGTCAGGCTACCACCCAGATGTCTTACCTATGGGACATTTAGAAACTATTGGATTGGGGACATAGGGTCGACCGATAAGTCATCTGTTGGACCGGATTTCTCATGCTTCGGCTGGTGGCAAAGCCAGAAACTTCATGCTCCTGGAGTAGTCCATTTCCTAGATCAAATTTGGCAGCATCAAGAGAAAGGGCATGGATAGTCTTAAGACTGTGAAAACAAAGGGTTGCCAAATTGCCCGAGTTGCTTCATATATTAATATTCAGGTGCTTTGGGAACTAAAAGTTTGCTTCTCTCTAATTTAAGGTTTTGTCCCTAAAATTGGAAGGTCCCAGACAAGCTTTCTGTGTCCCAGGGACCAACTCTTTTAATGGTCCAGGTAAAAGAGAACCAAAGGCTGAGCACAGAAGCCGTGACTTGAGCAGATACGAGGCCTGGAGAAGGGCTGCAGGGCTGTCTTTCTGCCAGGGGTGTGCATGTCTGTTGATTATTAATCTTTCATTTAATTGGAACTGTACAGGAAGCACTGATAGAAGCTTCCACATAGCCATCTATTCAGTCCTTCATTGGCTGAGCAAACTTTCCTGAATTCTTACTATGCATCAGACACCGTGCTAGGTGATCGGGATTCAGCAGTGAACAGGACACAGCGCCTCCCCTCACAGAGTTCACGGTCAAGGGAGACTGATCCTTGAGACACAAAGCCCAACATATGAAGGACTCACCATGCATTCAATGATTTTTCTACCTCATAAGAGCCAGCCGAATGAAAACTGAAGTCCCCTTCTTTCTGGAAACATTTAGGTTTAGAAAATGACAGACTCTGCAATTGCATCTTCTGATTAGGCTACACACAGCTTTCCTTCCCAAGGATCTTGAACTGATTAGTAAGGTACCCACAATATCCCCCTGGGGATAGAGAACAAATTGCCAACTGCCAAGAATCAGCAAGCATTTGTTGATTTCAGGAACCATATATTCAGTACTTTACGAATGAAACCACAGTACACCGAACGCTCACTTTGTATTGTTCATATCAGCAAACTACCATTCAGAATGTACTGGATTATTAATGAACGGGCTTGGGTTTTTATTCAGCCTCTGAAATATAGTGCTCTGTGGAGCAAATCTAAACAGGTGAACCAGGTAGAGCTCTGCAGTGATACCATTTCTTTTTCTTTTTTCTTTCTTTGTGATACCATTTCTTTGCTGCATTAGCCAGTTTTCCTTGGTTGAAATTGTGTTTGTTTTCTCCTGGAAATTTTGCATATGAAATAAAGCACATCGTCTTGCTTGTAATTTTCTTTCCAAGGTGTTAGTGGATATATGTGTTCACATTTTGTCTTTTCTCTTGCTTACTAGTTCTTTCTCCATTCCCCATAAGGAAAAGATTTTAACAAGCGTTTACAAATTCTCATAATATTAGAAATCACCATGTGATGAACTGATGACTCTTAACTGTTTTTGAAATTATAGGATCCTAGACTCTTTTAGTTGGAAGAGAATTTACTGGGGAAATGATCCAGGTTTCTACCCTGCAATCAACCCCATGACCTGTGGACACTATAGAGGCCTACGTGGTCCAAGATTAAGCAGAATTAGGGCTTCAGCCAGGCAGGTACTCAAAATGAGGGAGAGGGGAATGAATGGGGAGGAGATGGAGGGTTTTAAACATAATTTAATATTTAGGGGAAAAAAGCAATGTAGTCACCATTGAGTGGGAGTGGAAGAATTTCCTTGATTTTAAATCACACATGGCATGAGAGGACACCAAAATATTTTCAGTTCGGGGTCTGAAAAGTTTTACTCTAGCTCTGAATCTACGTCAAGGCCACTGTTATCACACGTTAAAGGGATGCCCATGTTAGGATTTGGGGTCATCCAGACCTAGACTGGAACCTCACCTTTACCACATTCTAGCTGTGCTCCTCTGGGCAAGTCATGTCCCCTCTCTGAGCCTTATCTGTGAAATGAAGCTGGGGTCTAGTCAGTGAAGTGACTATAGAGCTGGAAGGAGAGAACACAGAGTTTACAACTGCAGGACACTCTACAAGCATGATGGACTATTGTTATTGATTAGCCTCTGCTTGAATACTTGTAGCGTTGGGAAACTGCCTATCTTGCCAGAGCCGAAGCATTACCCATTGATCCACCAGGAGTGACTCCTATGCTCAGCCCCTTCCAGCCCCCAACTGTGGACAGCCTCCCTTTTCAACAGCTCGGGACACCAATAAGCACCGCCCCCCCCCAAAAGAGGGTGAGCTCAGGACACCTAGGGAGAGGTGGCTGGTGCTGTGATAGGAAAGGCTCTTCATCACCTGGCTGAGGCGAGACTAGCTGGAACCCGCTGGAGATCTCCCACAGAAGATCTCCCACAGATTCCACGGTCCCATCTCTCCCAGGAGTCGTTCTTCTGAGCACCCAAAAGACTCAACTCACCCAGGGCCCACCACCCTGGTCCTAGCAAGCAACTTGCAAAACACCTGGGCCTGGTGCATTTACAGGGCTGGCAGCAAAGACGGTCGGCTCTGTAAGAATGACATGGAACTCATTACCAGAATCATATGGTAAGCCAGAGGAAACTAAGATTCTATTTAGGAAAACTCCATGAGACTGCTCAGGGACGGCGTTGCTAAAGTGAAGTTCGCCTGTGCTGGATTCAGGAGAAAACTTGCCTCTCCTTATCTTGGAGTCCAGACTCTTGGCAGTTATGACATTTGCCCACACATTCTCCATAGCAGCTGGCTGAGGTGGGCTGGAGGAGAACAGGGAAAATATAATAAACTGAAGCCAGTCAAGAAAAAAATGAGCTAAGGGTTTAAGTGTTTGGGCTTTAGAGCAGCTTGGCCACATCCTAGCTGTATACTTCGTTGTGCCTCTGTAAGTGGGGATGAGGACATATTCCTCGTGGGTTCAGGCTATAAACATTAATGAGATGCTATAAGTAGCATGCTGAGCCCAGGACCTGGCACAGAGAAATCCCTTGATAACTAGTGCTTGATAGTTGGTATCATGTGATGTTGTGGCAGGGCTGGGGAGAAACTCCCAGAGTGTCACTAACCCCCAGTGGTCTCTCTTGTACTCAGACCCCAAGACACCGTTTCTGGAGCTAGAACTGGTCTCGTCAGAGCATCTTTGCTCTGTTCCTAAAACAAACTATAAAATGACATCAGTTCTTGAAACGCACCTGTAGTAAACTGTTTCTTTGGGATGGATGGGGAAGGATGCAGTGAGCAATTCAGACACCACCCTCTTTCCCGTGCAGAGGGTCACACAACCTTTTTCTGCAAGAGGCCTGATCGTGTACATGCCCATGCATGCACGTGCACAAACACTCCACATCTTGGACAAGCAAGCCTGTCCTGATTGTCCTGTGACTCTTCCCAAATCACTTCCAGGAGGGATAAAAGGGGAACCTGGATTCCTGGAGGCTTACACAGGAAGGAGCTGCTACTTGGAGGGAGCGGGTGGGCTCAGCTGACAACCCACTGTGTCACCATAGGCAGTGGCTTCACTTCACTGGTTTGTAAAGAGATACCATTTTGACCTGCTCCCATATCAGTTAATGCTGGAAACCAAGCCTACATTAAACCCCAAATTTCCCTCTTTCCAAACTCAACACAATCTAATCAATTAAATAAGGGGGAAAAAACATATATATATATATCTAGACCTGAGCTGTCCAGTATGGTAGCCACTAACCCCATGTGGCTATTTAAACTGAAATTTAAATAATTAAAATGAAATAAAATTTAAAATTCAGTTCCTCAGGTGTACTAGCCACATGTCATCTCAATAGCCATGTGTGGCTAATGACTTCCATATTAAACAGCACAGATACAAAACATTTCTGCCACTGCAGATAGTTCAACTAGACAACATAGATCTGCTACGGATGGAAACGTGTTGTCCCCCCCTACCCTGCCCCGCCCCACATACATACGTTGACGCCTTAATCTCCAATGTGTTGGTATTTGGAGATGGAGCCTCCGGAGGTAATTAGGTTTAGATGAGGTCATGAGGGTAGGGCCTTCATGGTGGTACTAATGTCCTTATAAGCAGAGGGAGACACACCGGAGCTCTCTCTCTCTCTGCCATGTGAGAACACAGCAAGAGGGTGGCCAACTGCAAGCCAGGAAGAGAGCTCTCACCAGGAACTGAATTGGCCAGCACCTTGATCTTGGACTTCCAAGCCTCCAGAACTGTGAGAAATAAATGTCTGTTGTTTAAGCCACCAGGTCTATGGTACTTTGTGATAGCAGTCAGAGCAGACCAATGCAGATAATAAGTATTCATGAGTTCAGTCCAGCTTCTTTTATTTATGTGAACTGGGCTTTTCACCTTGAAACTGGTTCTGGAAAAATATTTTCCCTGTGCAAGTAAAACGTGGCTCTCAGCAGGTGGCCACCTGCAGCTTCTGAGAAGGGCCTGATGTTGCACCTGTGTTTGTTTTTGCAATGAATGCCTGCAATGGCCACAGTGTCTCCTCCTCCCTAAAGATTTCCAAATCGCATTTTCTTCTGGATAATAAAGAACAAGCTGATAAATATCAGCCCTGGATGTGAGGGGATGGGGGCTGTTTCATCCCAAGTCTAAATCCATGCTGTCACCTAGTGGATTCCCCCCGCCCCACATGAGAGAAACAAGGATTTTGTGTTAATGACCAGAAACCTTTATGCAAGTTTGCCTGGCAAACCCTAGGAAGGTGAGCATCAGCTGTGTGTCAGGTGGTGAGCTGAGCAGTTCACACACATTATCTCAGTTAATTCGCAACACCAATTATCATGCACATTTTCCATGAGGAAAAGGGCTCAGAGAAGTGAAGAACCTGCTTCACTGACAGAGCCACTGGATGAATAAATGAATGCACAAATCAGTAAAGGCATGCAGGCTTAGTTTATGTGCACTGCATTCAGATAAACTCTGCAGAGATTAATAATCCTGGGGGAGTTTGGGAATGGATAGATGGAATAGCTAACATGTATTCCCCCTCTGGAGGTATCCTCCCTCAGGCTCCTGTAAAATCATCCGCTGATTATAGGACCTTTGCTGCTCTGTCTCTCCTGGCACCTGACTTGAGACCTAAGCTCAAAGCCAGCTGGCAAGCCACTGCCATTCTGCTCTTAGGAACTGGAACTAGGAGAGAGTTCCTGTGAATGAGGAACCCGAGTGACTCTCTAGGAGGAAGCTGATCAGAAAGGCAGGAGGTGCACAGGTGTGTGGAGTGAGAGGGAGTGAGGAGGGCAACTGCCTGGGCTCCTGGTGGCTTCCAGGCCCTGGTGCCAATTGGCGTGAGGCTTGTGACGGGACATGTGGTGTGTCTGCAGATGCTCCCCAGCTCCAAGGGCTTCCGGTGGGGCTGCGATCACAGGACCCTGGCCACCCGGCCCCAACATGGACAGAGACGGACATGCAGCCCAGACGAGCGGATCACATTTGCTCTCCGAGGAATGTGGTTGGAGCTGAGTGTCCAGTGGCAGCACCTCATTCCTTTCCTCCTAAAGGCCTGGATGCTTCCTTTGTTTATTTCTCTTGAGTAAGTTTCTACTGTTTGTAACCAAACAAGCCTACTGGCATCTGCTTTTGTTATTCAAGTAAACTAGTTGGAGTGGCCTCTTTCCTCTCAACCAGAAAAGCCCCTAGAATATGTGAATCTCCAGCTGTGCGTCACTGATGCATCTTCGGATTCCTCTCCAGTCACTTTCCCTCCAGTTGCCGCCACACAGATGGCTTCTTGGATGTGCTGATGCTCTGCTGTGGATGGGATAGAAGGCCTGGGCGATGGCCAAAGCTCTCCCTTTGGGGCACCACCTCCAGAGGGGCCAAGCCCTTGACCTCACCTGATGCGGCAGATGTAATGCTGCCTGGGAGAAATGTGGTTGGCCCTCTCTAGAAAAGAATCACCCTCTTCCCCAAACTGCCTCCCAGCCACGCTCACCCCCTTGCTACTTTTTGTGGGTGGAGCTCTAGGGCCCTGCAAATTCAACTGTTTCTCCCTCCCTGCTGGTCAGGCCAACCTCCAGCTCAAACCCCGAGGCCACCACCACTCCCTGTACTAGTAGCTCAGCAGTGAGGGCTGAGTCCTAAACCGGGTGGGAAACAGTAATGATGACTCCCATCTGGGGGCAGTTCCCCGTCTATCACCTTGTTTGTTGTCCCCACCCAACCATCCCATGAGAGCAATGTCTCCATTTCCCAGATGAGGAGACAGGCTCAGAGAGGTTAAGTAACGTTCCCAAGGTCACATATCTGGTTGGGGACGGAATCTAGATGCCGTTGAAAGGAAAAGGCCAGTGTGTGTGAGGTACCAACACGGCCTTCACCTCCAGTGAGAGGGAAATCTTTAAAGCGGTGATTACATCTCTTCTCCTCCTGCTCCGAGAAGCCAGGCCCCCACAGGCGTTGGATCCGGCCTGACCCCTTTGGCCATAGAGTGGGGCACAGGTTACTTGGTTGAGGGAGTGGCAGGTTTTCCCACCACACTTGAACTCTCTACTTCCCTCAGGACTGACAGATCCGTTGATGAAGCGGTCATGATATAAACAATCGGTTTCATACTCTATCAGGTTTCCTGTTCCATCTTGCTCAAACCAGTTACCATTGGAGAGGATGTACTTCAGTCCCTCACCCACAGGCTGTTCCCTCTGCGCCCTCTACCCTGATGTCCTGAGAGTACAAGTTGCTAATCTGATTGGTCGGACTCCAGGACATTCCCTGGGCCCTGCATCACCAGTGGCCAAGCTTACTCCATCTTAAAAGTCAGTGCACCTGCGCTCCCTGAGCGCCTGTTACAAGGTAAAGCCTGCCTTTGTGAGCAGGCATGACCAGGTTCTTCTTTCCTAGCTCTTCCATGTTGGTAACTAAGTGGGCAATCAAGCTGGAGGCAGCAGGGAGCTCCAATCATACCTTCAGCCCAACTTTGAATGCTCCAAAGCAGCTTTCCCTTTAGCTCAGCTATAAATTTTTTCCCCTGTTTATCTGGTGGTGTACCGGTAAATGTTTGACAACCAACTCTTTATGGAGGTTGGGAAGGGTAGAGAGGACAGGAACAACCCTGATTTGTACATTTGCCGATTTCTGTAGTGTAAATACTCTCATTGTGGCCAGTTTTAAGATATCAACGTGACACTATTAGGAAGGAATGTAACATTAGCACAACGTTCTATAGTATTTCCACTCTACAGACTCAAGAGCCATAAGTAACTTCGAGTGTAGGTAATTGTAAAATGTAGCAAAATAATTAGGGAGTGCTGAATTTTGAATATTTATTACCTTAGTTTTAAATATAGTTTAACTGTAAGTTGATATAGTTTAATTTTTAACAATGGCTGTATTTAACAACCACCTTACAAAATTCCTGAAAATGTAACCACTGGCTCTCATGAGCTGTTCAAGCTGGCTCCAGCACGCTACTCTGTTATTCCTCTGCATAGGGTGTTCGCTCAGCTGGGACCCCATCCTGTTTTCATCTGCCAAGCATCCTTCTCTTTGGGGAACAGCCTCTTCCATTCCATTTCCTTCTGGAGGGGCTGACAATCACAGGACCTGCCTCCCCGACCATCCTGATAACAGGACCTGTGACCAAAGCCATGGGATGAAGGGATAGGTGACAGGGCTGGGTGTGGGCATTCCTGGGACCTTGGCTGTGACACCATAATACCATCAACCCCATTCTCACTTGGGAAATTGTGGGAAACAACTCAGCCAACCCCAAAACTATGTCCTACCAGTATTGAGCCTAATGTTTCCTTCTGATAGCTCACTAGGGCTTCCCCTGTACCTGCGCCCCGGGCCACGGGACAGCCTGGGTGAACCTTGACAGGCCTCAGTTCCAGTCCTGGCTCTGCCATTCCCTAGCTCTGTGCCCAGGAGCAGCAGGGGTGGCGGAGGGGGGTGGGTGTAAGCTACTTCACCTTTCAGAGCCCCTGTTCCCTCATCTGTAAAACATACCAAGAGCGGTTCCTATTTCACAAGGTGCGAGTGAGAATTAGATTGTGCACGTCAACTGCCTCCCTCTGTGCCCAGTATGCACTTAACTGGTGGTCAATTTTCGAGCCTGGAGGGATGGGGGCGGGGGCTATTGGGGCTCTGGAGAGGGAATGGGAAACAGGGCCCCACTGGACGGCTCTGTCTCCACCTGAGCTCTGCGCTGGGTTTTCTTGATGCCTAGTTTATTCTCATTTATTCTCATTAAGAGTCTCTAGCTCCCCTCACCGCACTTGCCAGCCTGCAGTTTTCTAGAACAAGGGAGCCTCTCTTGTAACAACCAGCCTGGGGCAATGGGAATCTGGCTTCTTCCTGGAGAAGAATGGGTCTGGAATGCCCAGGGTGGGCAGACTCCCATGGGTAGAACAGAGGTTGCAAACTCTGGGGGACTGTCCAGCCTTTATATGTCCCGGATTGGGTTTTGGAAACACTGGAATTCATTGCTAAGATTTAGAACCCAGGAGCTTTTGCCTGACACTGGGCCCACACTCCTGGCTGGGCAGCAGTGGCTGGAACTGACCGCGCAGTCAGGCAGAAGCTCTGTGGCTTGCCAGCCTCCCCCTGGCTCCCGGCACCATGCCCAGGGTGTACAGCTGGGCCTCACAGGCGTGCACATTTGCATCCTCAAGCTAGAGGTCGCTGCACAAACTTAGGGCCGAGTGTATGTAACCTCCAGGGCTCCCACCACCCCATCTACCCATCTATCAGCGTCTGCACCCTATACAACCTCCCGTTATTACAGATAAACCATCTCTGCTTCCATCTAAAGCCAATCCCCCTACTGTAAACTAGACCCAACCCCGCTAGTTCACTCAAGGATACCATTCCAGCAATTCCTCATCACTCTGAAACCGTGGGTTAAATCCATTTCACCTGCCTTCACTAATCAAGGTCGTTTTAAGACCTGCATGTCCTCCAAGCAGCACGAAGCCTAAACAGTAAGATTTTTGCCTGAGTTTTTGTCCAGAAACTTGGAATCAGCTGTGTCTAATTCGATCTGAGTGGGTTAAGACTGGATAGGACCACTGACCCTCTAACTGGGCCTGCTCAGTGACTTTTTGACATCAGAAGGCTAAAAACTCCACCCTCAGAACACGCAGAGGCCTGTAGCCGAGTCACACCCGAGCAGGACAATTACCACACCTTTTTCCAATCACCTCCCCATGCTCCCCACGCCTCAGGCCGCCTGAGTCTTTATTCACTACCCCATAAATACCCCAGCCCCTTGCCTTGGGGGGTGGATCAGACCGGACCTGAGGCTTGTTCGCACAGCTTCTCATCTGGCTGTCTCGCAAGTCAGCCCTCTCTTCGCTGCAGACCTTGGCGTGTCAGCATTTGGCTTGCTGTGCGTCAAAGGAGCCTCTTCTACCTCGTCAGTTTTTCTCATTCTACTGGGTCATTCTCCATCAGACCACAGACGTCTGGTCATTTATCCCTTCTTAAAAAAACCATTCTCTCAACCCCGCTTACCCTGCCGGCTCCTGCTCAGATCTCAGCTTTCCTTGAAGCTAAACTCCCTAAAAAGTCATCTACACCCGCTGTCTCGAGCTCCTCTGCTTCCGTTCTCTCCCAAAACTACTCCAGTCAGGTGTGAACCCCCATCGCTCAACCAAAAGTGCTCTCGGCAAGATCACCAGTACTAAATCCACGTTGCTGAATCCAAAAGCGAATGCTCAGGCTCCTCTCACCTGGCGGAGCAGCATTATTTGTCAGAGCCGACGGCTTCGCCCCGCTACACCCCTTCTTAACCTGTCTTCTAAAATACCTGGCTCACTGCTTCCTCCTATTCATTCTCCAAACTTGATGGATTCTTTGCCTTTGATCTACTGTGCTGCTGGCATAGTGAGGGCACAAGGGAGTCTAGATGCCAAGCACCAAAACGTTACATTTGATGGAAGATTTTGTTCTATCAGCTACGTTATCCTTTGCATGCTTCTGCGCTGAGCTCTTGCTCCTTCTGGCCATAGAGGCAGCACCTGGCAGAGGGGCGGCAGCCGCAGCGGGTGCCCCATAGGGGGACCCAGCAAGGGGGAAAGGGCAGAAATGCTGTACCATCGCTTCTCGCTTAGCTGGATTAATTCCCACAGCCTCCTAACTGCTTTCTCTGCGTCCTTCCTTACTCTGTTCTCGACATAGAGCAAGTCAGATCCTGTCACTCGTCAGCTGAAAACCCTCTAACTACTTCCCATCCCACTCGGAGTAAAACCCCAAGTCCTTACCATGGTTTGTAAGGTCCCACTCGAATGGACCCTCTCTGTACTCATCCCTACCGCTCTCTCCTCACTCCTGCTCCAGCCAGCTGGGCTCTCTGCTGACCCTCAAGCATCCCACCTTCAGCCTTTGCACCTGCCCTTCACCCTGAAACATGCCCCCAGGGTGGCACCTGGCTGTTGCCCTTAACCTTCGTCAAACCTTGTTTAGATGTTCTCTCTTCAAGAAACCCTGCTTTCCTCCTACCCTCGGGACCATCCTCATCCCTACTCTTTTTGTTTTCCCCTTAGCCTGTCATCTTCTGATACCATATTATGGTTTACTTATATTTATTGTCTGCATCCCCCAGCCCCAAGAGCCTAGGAGGGTGCCTAGCACATAATATGCACTCAAATATTTCTTGACTACAAGAATTTCAAGGAAGGACCGTGCCTTTGATCAGATTATCAAAGAGTTTTGTGCTCCAAAAACCATTTAAAAACTAAACACATTTCCAAGGACTAAAGCTGTTTGAAACAAACTAACCCCTTGTTGCAGTCCTCAAAGATCCTTTCTGAGCACGGTCACGGCAACAGATGCAAATATATGTTGCCCTTGGCTTTTCCCAATCCCCTCACCCCGACTTGGCAGTGTTGGGGATCCCCTCCTCCCCTGAATGCTGGCTGGGCAGCAGCTTCCAGCCCCCGTGAGAGTGCTTCCCCAGCAGCACAGACAGGAGAGAGACCATGAGCTTTACCACTCAAGTGGGCACTGTATGTAGAGTATGTGCTGGGAGCAACGAGAACAGCAGTAAATACAGAACAAAAAATAACGATCTTTGACATGACAACAAACGGGGCACATTATCTAAGAACTAACACCTAAGGAGGCCGCTGCTTAGGCTCTGGTGGGCAGCTCCTCAGGAGAGAGAGGCCGACTTCTTTCCAGGCTGCCTCGTCTTCAGGCCTCGTAACTTTTCATCTTTCAGCGCCTTCAAGAATTTATCTACAGGAGAGCAAAACAAACTTAGCTGTAGGAGAGATAAGGGCTTTTTCTAACACTTCCAAAGCAAGCTTCTGGGAAGCAATTGTGTGCTCCCTACATGAGCCCCAAACCCATTATGACCCAAGGTGGGTGAGGGGAAAAAAACCCTAACAGCCAAAACTCGTCAAAGTGGAGAATAGGTGGTTGAGAAATCCAGGACTCAGAAAAACCCAAGTATTCCAGGAGTTTTCTTCCCGAGGATGTGAGGAAGGAGACATTACAGGGTGCCTGATGAATTGGGGACCATTCCTATGGCCACATGGACCTAAACATGTCTGTTATTTCACAATAACGGGGATGGTCTTTCTAGAACCATCTGCCCTTTTCCAGTGGTCAAGGGCTAGCCTTAGCCAGACCAGGTGTTGGGAAAGACAAAATCTGTGGAACAGCCTATGGCTGTTTGGTCCTTCTGGGAGTAGAATATTCTACAGTGCAACTTGGTCCTTCTGGGAGTAGAATTGGGTTTAAGAACTTTACTCTCTAACATCAAGGACTCAGTCTGCGCACTAGAGGAATCCTGCCCACATCAGCACACCTGGTCTGCTCTGGTCTGCCCAAGACTTCAGACCTTAGACCAGATGGCAGAGGCAAGGACCCTGGTGAAAGGGCGGCCGGGGTCACAGGAGGCTACCTTCCAGCACTGAGAAATTGAGGATCCCAAAGCTCCTCAGTGAACATCCTTGGGCCTTCTGGGTCTTACACCTCCCCCTACAGATCAACTGACCCTCACCGACTTCCCCCTCCTCCCACTGAGGACCCCAGTTTAAGATAAACACTAAAAGTCAGGTCTCTAGAGACGGGGGCTGTGTGTCTGGGGGCGGGGGGTGAAACTCCAGGGTGTTAGTATCACTGTGCAGGAGGCTTAAAGTTCAACTTGGGGGTTGTGATGGAGAGAGTTCCAGGTTTAGAGGCTCAGAGTCCAGACTAACAAAAGGGCTCAGGACGGAGGGAGGTTGGAATTTGGGGCAAAAGGGTCCGTGAAGTCCAGATTTATGGTGAGCAAAGGAATCGGTTGAAATCCAGGATGGAGTGTCTGGGTTCTGGGGGATCGGTTTGGGATCAGGGATTCCTGGGAGCTGGAGTCTGAGCCCAAGGCCACACTGAGGGTGAGGGGCTCAGGGGGCATGGAGCCAAGGAGGGAGAAGAGGCAGGCTAAGGGTGGGCTCGGCCGAGGTTACACACAGCGCTGGGAGTCGAAGCCGTCCCCAGTGATGGTGAGCAGCTCCAGCTCCTTAATCCGGATCTCCAGCTCGCACAGCTCCTCGGGGTGGGAGGCAGAGGCTAGCCGGGGTGTCGTGGGGCCGGGGGCCAGGGGCGAGGCAGCCACCTCGGGCCCCGGCGGTGGCGAGTAGAAGAAGCGCAGAGGCTCGTAGGGGATGGAGGCCAGGCCGGAGGGCCAGGGCGGGGGACAGGGGCGCTCACTGGGGGAACCCAGGCCGGGCGGCGGTGGCGGCAGGGGCGCTGGGGCCGGGAGCGCCTGGGGCAGAGGCTGGCCTCCAGCCGCCCCGCCCGCCGGCGCCCCTCCCGCCTTCAGCGGCACGAAGAGCTTCTTCCAGATGTTGAAGTCGCTGAGGGGGGACGAGAAGATGCCGCGGTCGTAGAGGGAAGGGAAGTAAAGGGGCGGGGCCGGCTGCTGGCTCATCGTGGGGCTCTGGCTGCCGCGCCGCCCCTTCGGCATCTTTTGAACGGGAGGATAAGTGGGAGGAACCCCGTGCCGGGAGACGCGAGCCCTGGCCCCGAGTCACCCGGGTTCTGAGGTTCCACAGGCCACGCCCCGAGGGAGAGCGGCCCCCACCCTTTCGCCCGGCCCCGCCCCAAACAGTCGAGATTCTAAAGCCCCGCTGTCCGCGCCCCAGAATATGACCCCGCCCACCGACGCGCCCCTAGAGTGAGAAAGGCCAGCGGAGTAGCTGGAATGGGAAATCCCGCACGTGAGCCCTGATGTGCGGCCCGTCCCCTCCGGGCATTTCCCCCACATCCTCGACGACAGCAGCTCCGGGTCCTCCAGATCCCGCCCCACGACTCCTCCTACCGCCCCTAAATTCCGCAAGCCTCACTCCCGAGCTATTGCACACCTGGCGCCTGCTCTCGCATCCCGTCATGACTTCATCCAAAAGTAGGAAGCTGGGAGCTGGTCAGAACTCCGAGAGAAAACTTTCTTCAGTCTTCCTCTCCTTTTATAGGGAGAAAAAAAATTCCTAGAAACTTGCCCCCTGCCCTAGCAGGCTTCCCTTACCACCCCTCATTGCAAAGAAGTTTAGGGACAGGAGTGTCTGACTTTTCATCCTCTACAATGGAAGAAGAGGGTAGATGGGAATGGCTGTTAGAGCCAACCCATGTTTCTACCAAATTTCCCAGTGTTGTGGACGATTCTGGAAAAAAGGGACCCTGGTATGGATTTGGAATAGATCTGAACTAGGTGTCTTCAATGAAATGTAGTTTAGTTCTCTTCCGAACATTCATTATCAGGAGCTAACAGGCAGTAAACGAACCACCAAAAGGAAATCCTGCAGAACGGCCCTCGAACAGCTCAGCTATTCTTTACGGTGACTTGGACATACTGTCCAAGGGACATGCCCAGCTCAAATATATGAGTAGCCTGTGCTAGTCATAGACTCAGGGTGAGTAAATTTCCTTGAAAAGTCTGCCTAATGATATTGATGTAAATGAACAAAGATGGGTGGGGGCCAGTTTAGACTGTTGGCCAGTCAAGATCTGAGTCAGTACCAGCTCCACTAGCAAATGCTGTGTGTGTGTGTGTGTGTGTGTGTGGCAGCAAAGCAGAGAGAGTCAGATATCCAAGGTGGACAAGTTGCTTGACTTCTAAGATGGGTTTCTGTAAAATAAAAATAAGAGAACCAGGCTGCCTCATAGGGTTGTTTGTGATGATCAGATGGAAGACAGAATAGTGTGTGTGAAGGGCTTGTAAACTTAGAAACTCTGTCCAAATGTAAGGAGCAGCAATCCCCACTGAGGGGCTTGTCTGAAGCTGAGAAGATTTTCTTTCTCACACTTACCTGTAAGCTCCTTGAGGGCAAGGGTCCAGCCCAAGGATCCTATAATACTGAGCATATAATAGGACTCAATAAATATTTGGACACTTTTAAAACAGTGTTATGTGTTGTGGGAACTGAAGGGGATCAGAATATACCACCCCCAAATATGCCACTTTGGCATAAGAATTATTTTAAGTTGGCAATTGAAAAAAGCAGACACAGGAGGAACTTTGTCCTCTCCTTTTCTGCCTAAAAGCAGGCCATAAATGTCCCTTTGTAAAGGTAACAAAATTTCCTTTGTAAAGAAAATAAATTTCCCTTAGTGAAGGTGTCCCCAACCCCCTCTCCCGTGCCAGGAAGAAGAGATGACTCTTATTACTGGAGATGGCACTAACTTGAGCCTGCATAACAAACCTTACCAAACAACCCTTATCTTCCATAAATTTCCCCCATATAATTACCTTCCCACTATTTACCTAGAAATCAAAATGCCTAGAAATCCAAACCCCTTTCCCTTTGCCTTATCATTTGTTCGCAATTTAACACCCTTTGTTGAAATGGTTTCTGAGCTCTCAAGCCTAAACACTTCTCTGGGTTTTCACTACTTTTCTGTAAGGCCCACAGATGCATACATAATAAATCTTTTCTCCTGTTAATCTGTCTTTTGCTACTTTAATTCTCATGACCCAGCTACTGAACCTAAGGGAGTAGAGGAAAAGTTTTTTTTTTTCCATTCCTACAGTAGTAGGAACCATAGTGGTGGTAAGAACCAGGGTTTGGGACTCAGACCTGGGACCGAGCCCTGGATCCACTATGTATTTGGCTGTGTAGGTTGCACCTTTCTGAACCTGTTTTTCATCTATATAATGGGAATAGTCATGGTACCTAATCGCTTGGATTAGCAAGATTAAATGAGACAATCTAAGTACCTGGCCATAATACCTACTCAGTAAATGTTAGCTCTTGTTATTACATATTGAAGATCCTTAGAATGGAAAGAGATTTTGCATTATGTTTTTTATAGTTTATTTTTATTAAACTATATTATTTACTGCTACTCATATTATTAAATAATAATAAAATAATATGATTAAATAATATTATTAAACTATTATTTTTAATTAATTTATTTATTTATTTTTGGCTGCGTTGGGTCTCTGTTGCTGCACACGGGCTTTCTCTAGTTGCAGCGAGTGGGGACTACTCTTCATTGCGGTGCGCGGGCTTCTCATTGCAGTGGCTTCTCTTGTTGCGGAGCATGAGCTCTAGAGCACGGGCTCAGTAGTTGTGGCGCACGGGTTGCTCCGCGGCATGTGGGATCTTCCCGGACCAGGGCTCGAACCCGTGTCCCCAGCATTGGCACACGGATTCTTAACTACTGCGCCACCAGGGAAGACCACATTATGTTTTTTAAATGATGTGATATAATCACATGTTTTTACTTGTATTTATCCATTCAAAGAGAAAAGGCTTCCAGATGGTTTTTCTTAACCCCAAGATAATCTAAACAGATTTGATACTGGATGGCTTGCTTATAACACAGTTGTATTAGACAATGGGTTAAAAAGGTTGTTTCCTCTAACAACCACACTAAAGAAAACTCAGGCACCACAATGAACAAACACTGAGATAAACCCCAGTTTGGAGGTGAAGTCCATATGGGGTCAGAACAAACCATGGTAGTTAAGGCAAAACCCTACCGATTATTTCTGCAAACAAAGGTCCGGGAAATTCAAGTTGCTAATGAAAAGATAGGGCAGGCTTGCATCCATTTTAAACAGAACTTTTCTCTCCCTGGGGTCTAAAGCTCTTGTATCACCTGCCTCTTCCCCAAAATCTCCGTTAAGTGCCATCCTGTTGGGACTTGAGGGATACAATTCCTAACACCCCTGTCCCCTGCCTGCATTTGGAACCAACTGAGAAAGACACACACGAGTCCTTTTTTGCTGATAAAGGTCAGCTGGAGGATGCTGCTATCGGTCTGGCAGCCAGGTGGGCTTACTGATACTGCACCTCTCAGGTGAGCTCACCCAGCCAGCGCAAGGCCCTCTGGGAAAACCCCTGGCCTTGTGTGCAGGGAAAGGGCCTTTACTGGCACAGTGAAGAGCTGGCCAAGAACCAACCTGGTCCTTTCTCCAAACTCACTAAGCAGTGCAGTCCTTCCTCCACTCTCTGGAGAAGAGGGGCCAGGAGGGTCACTCTTAAGAATCATGACACAGTGGCATGTAAGTTCCTCCCAACACTCTGATTTAAATTTTCTATTTAACCCAGGCTGCCTCACTGCAGTTGGGGTTTGTAATTTTCCATTGCCACAGCCCTCTCCAGAAGGTCCTGGGAGTACCTGGGGTGCTGTTCGCCCAGTTCCCTCCGTCATGGGACTGTAGGAGATGGTACAGGAAGCCCCCCCCCCCCCCGGGAGTCCCCTTCCCCTCCATCAATCTAACTCTGCATCTAGACACCCTGCTGGCCGTCACACCTTCACTAGGGTCTCCGCCTCTTGAGGGGTGTGTCACGATTTGCCATGCCTGCCTTGGCTCCGGGTGGCTTTTAGGGACATGTAGTGTTTGTGGCTTGGAATACAACAGAGTTTTTTATGAAGAGAATGTTTGTGTCCCACCCAAATTCATATGCTGAAATCCTAACTCCCAGTGGGAGGGTATTAGGAAGTGGTTAGGTCATGAAGAAAGAGCCCTCATGAATGGGATGAGTGACCTTAGAAAAGAGAGCTCCCTTGCCCCTTCCGCCACATGAGGACACAGGAGACAGCCACCTATGAACCAGGAAGTGGGGTCTCACCAGACACCAAATACACTGGAGCTGTGATCTTGGACTTCCCAGCCTCCAGAACTCTGAGAAATAAATGTTTGTTGTTTAAGCCACCCATTATTTTTGTTATAGCAGCCTGAACCAACTGAGACAAGAGTCGTGTTTGAATCAGGACCCCTTGTGACTCTGCGAAAGTCATGCTACCTCCCTGACCCTCCACTTTCTGACCTATAAAATGAAGATAATATCTACGTCACAAGGTTGATGTATTTGGTGAAAATATGTATAAGCAGTACCTGGGACACATCACGAGTGCTCAAGGAGGTGTGACTATGATTAGTATTCAGTTACACAGGGATTCCTTAATTCACCGTTAGGTCCTGGTGAATTGACGAGAAAAATGGAGCAGGGGATCCCTCCTCGAAAATCAAACCCACTCCAGATTGAAAAGCCCTACACCCTAGAAGGTGATTCCCTGTTGTCCTGCTGAAGACAGTGGTAGTGAAACCGCAGAATGCGTTTCGGGACTTAGTAGAGCATAGGTTCTCCTGTCTCGGCACAGAATTCAGTGAGAGGCAGAGTGACAGGTAAGGAAAGAGTTTATTGGTAAAGGATGCTTGTGAGAAATACAAGCTGATAGGCAAGGGAGTGCCACCCTGAGAACTTAGTGGACTACCGTTTTATAATCAAAGGAAGAGTGGGGAGGGGGAGAAGAACACCTTCTTCCTCATTCTTGCGTAGACATCAAGCTTCCATTATTAGCTCCTCCTCCACAGCAGGGCGGGGTGGAGGGGGGTTTCTTGTCCCTACATAGTCAACCCGGAACTGTCATGGTGCTATGGAAATGAGCAAAAAGGTGGTAACGTATAGTAAGATATGGTAAATCATCTCAGGTTTCAGTATAATGTCACCTTTCTCCTATATTTCTGCTCTTAGTACAAGCAGAAAAAGCCCCTTCTCAAGGATCATTAACTTGCTGACTTCAATGGGCGTGATGTAGGATTCATTCCACAATTGTTTTATTGTTTGGGGGCATGTCTCATGCTTCTGTGGCATGGTTTTGTTGCCAAGCAAGTCTGTGTGGTTTTGTTGCTAGGCAAGCCTGCTTGGTTTTGTTGCTAAGCAAGCCTGCTTTCTTGAGTGATCATAAACTTACAGGAGTCTTCCATACTGTTCTATTTAAGATCCCCATTGGGATGAACTATTTAATCACCTACTTTGTCCCTTTACTCTGTCCCTATAGTAGTAAACACATAAAGAGAGGCTACTGTGTGCCAGGTACTTGTCTTCACTAATTTCATCTTTCTAACAACCCCTAGAAGGAGGTGTTGTTATCCCCATTTTCCAGATGAGAAAACTGAGGCACACAAGGTTAAGTAACTTACCTGAGGTCCTGTGGTTGGTTAGCGTCAGAGCTAGTGTTCCACACAGGCAGGCTGGCTCCAGTGCTCGGTCTCTTCACCACTCCCTGCTACAGCCTCCCAACAGTTCTCTCAGCCCTCAGGCAAGGCCACCTTCCTGCCCTCTGGCTTCCCGTCCTCTTCCTGGCAGGGGGCTGGCTCTAACTGGAAGTTGTTTGTGCCACAGTTCAAGGGCCCAGCTATTCTGGGAAGCATGGAACAGTCTTTTCTTTATTACTCATTTGAAGTAACCATTGTGTTGGTCTGAACCTGGGGGTGGGTAAGGAGCAGGCATTCCCACCTCCCTTCCCAGCACCCACGATTTCAAGAAAGTTTCTAAAAAATGCAGCCCAGCCCTTATTCTTGTTTCTCTTGGTGGATGTGTTCCTCTGCATTTGCAGAGTAAGTACAGTTTTTAATAAACTGAAGCCTGGGAGGTAGATTCCCTGACATGGAGAGTACAGGGGTTTGGAAGATAAGAGCTGAGTCTAAGTCCCATCAACCAGCATGAACTAGCTATGCAACCTTGGGGGAAATAATTGTCACTAACACTTATTGTCCACTTACAGTAACACTTATAGGGGAGGTCTGTCAGAATTTTCTGTTTGCAAGCAACAGAGGTTGATATTGAGGATTTACACAGAGGTCTGTGAGACAGCTCATGGAATTAAAAGCTTAAGAATTAGGTTTAGGGCTTCCCTGGTGGCGCAGTGGTTGGGAACCTGCCTGCCAGTGCAGGGGACATGGGTTCAAGCCCTGTTCCGGGAAGATTCCACATGCCCCAGAGCAACTAAGCCCGGGTGCCTCAACTACTGAGCCTGTGCTCTAGAGCTTGAGAGCCACAACTACTGAGCCCACGAGCCACAACTACTGCAGCCTGCGCGCCTAGAGCCCTGCTCCACAGCAAGAGAAGCCAGGACAATGAGAAGCCCGCGCACCACAACGAAGAGTAGCCCCTGCTCGCCTCAACTAGAGAAAGCCTGCGCACAGCAGTAAAGACCCAACACAGCCAAATATAAAAACAAATAAATAAATAAATTTATTAAAAAAAAAAGAATTAGGTTTAGAAGGTGCAGAGACTTGGGCAACTTTTGGGATCCAGGTAGGAGGAAGGAATCAATAGTCTGTTCAGTGTGGCCAATGGGGTGGTAGATGCTATTGGCTGGTTATTCTCAATGACTGTTTTTAATCCTTTTCCCTTGCTGCCTTCCCCTACAGAGGCTGGAAACTCTGCCAGCCCCCTTGCAGCTAGGGGTAGCCATGAGACACAGTTCCAGTCAGAAGACATGAAGAAGATACCTGGGAGCTTTCTGGGAAAGATTGCACTTTCCTGATAAGAAGGACAGAAACAACTGAAGCTTTCGCCTCATCTCCTTTGCCTGCCTAGAACCCAGATGCAATGCTGGCACTTCTGCAGTCACTTTGTGATCAGGAGGGAAAGACCAAAAATAGCACAAATATCCCAGCCCAGACATCACTGAGCAGCTAAAACAACACTAGTGGCTGCCCACCTCCAGATTGTTTATGCAAGAAAACCAGACTCTATCTGATTAAACTACTCTAAATTGGGTTTTCTGTTACTTGTACCCTTCCAGAGACTCACAGCTTCAACCAAAAAATTTTTATCAACCCTTGCATAATTCAAGACTCAAATTCCTGGAGAGAACATGCCTGTCTTTTGGCTAGAGGAGGGCAGACCACCTTTATTAACAGTTCCACCAAGACTGCACTTAAAGGGTGAAAGTCATTCCCCAAAAGGTAATTATGGCTCTGTTACAAGAGGGGAGGAGGAGAGATGCCGAGTGGCTAAAAATCAAATGTCCTTTACTGTAGGTACCACTGTTACAAATGATGACGATACAGAGGCTCAGAGTGGCGAGGTAGTATGCTCAAGACCTCAGAGCTAGCCAGTGATAGAGGCATAAAAAGGACTCTTTACAACTATGCTGCATATGTACGGCTTTTAAGTAAAGGTCTGTTGCAGCGGGGTTTTACTGTAAACCTAAACTAAAAAAAAAAATCTCAAGGCTACTTTATTCACATAATATACACATTATTTCCATTCCAATTTTAAGTGTACTCTTAACTGCTTCCTATAGCTCAGGGAGGAAGGGGTTTAGTTAGCAACTGTCAGTTAACCCTTCTCACTCGTAGTTGTCTTCGTCAGGGATGTCTGGTTGCAAAGAAGAGAAACTTTCTCAAACTAGTTCAAGCAACCAAACTGGTTCAAGCAATCTTACTGAATCCAAGGGCGAGTCACCTGGGCCCCACCATCCCACTCAGTGAAATGGGCAGGGACTGTAGTTTGTAAACACTCTGATGGGTTTGGGTATAGGCAATACTATTGCATAGTTACTGAAAAAAATTAAATGAACTCATATAAATACAGTGCCTAGACTAGTGCTGGCACACGGTAAGCCCTCAAGTTGTGACCCACTATGCTCCCTGTTCAAAAATTTGGAGCCGGTCCCATTTTGTCTACCCTAGGAGAGTTTACAAATTACAAATTACAATGCTAAGTTCCAGTTCTGGCCATAGCACCATAAGCCAACACTGCTCACATACAGAATCAGCATGCTGGGGTTGGCTAACTTGCATATGGCTGATAATAGCAAGGGTGGGTATAGCAGCAACCCCAGGGGAGCTGATCACAGAAAGGAAGCTCCCTACTCCACAATCAGAGTCTTGAGTTTCCCAGGTCAGTGCACTCGCCCCCTGTAGGGTTCATGCTGTCCCGCCCCCTCTCCCAGAGGCTCTGGACTCCCCAGCTTACCTACAAGGGATCCTTGTAGACACTGACTTGGAAGTTAAGTACTGTGGTCATTTATTTTATTCCAAAACAACATGTGCCTATGAATAGGAAGCTTTACATTTATTTAGATAAATAAACAGTTTATGGTGAATAATCCTCTAAGAAAATATTAAAGATCATCTCTGGTCAGCTTCTACTTTGGTCAAAGCCAGAGGTTAGTAAAACACTGTGGTTCCCTGTAGATTCTGAGACCCCTGTAGCTTCCACAACCCTGTGCTCCAGGTAACCTACGTTTTTATTATAGTCCACTTCCCACCTGCTGGACACTACAGATGCATGACCTCAAGCCTCACAACAATTCTCTGAGGTAGGTGCAGGAAGCCAGAGCTCAGAGGTGTTCAGAAAACTTGTCCAGGGACTTCCCTGGTGGTCCAGTGGTTAAGACTTCACCTTCCAATGCAGGGGGTGTGGGTTCGATTCCTGGTCCGGGAGCTAAGATCCCGCATGCCTCACGGCCAAAAAACCAAAAGATAAAACAGAAGCAGTATTGTAACAAATTCAATAAAGACTTTAAAAATGGTCCATATCAAAAAAAAATCTTTAAACAAGATAAATAAAATAAACAAAAAACTTGTCCAGAGACATAGCCAATTAGTGGAAGAGACAGGATCCGAATCGAGGTTCCCAAAGACGAACTCCATGCTACTATCCTGAAACAAAATATTTACAAGAATCAGTGGGCCTTTTGAAACAGACTGGCAAACACAGTGTTTTGAAATTACCTCCTGTTTCCAGAAAGGCCTAACTAGGTATGTAAAGCTCACACCACTGGGTAATCTAACTGTCAGTAAAAAACAACTGTACTTAATATTTTCCTTTCTAAGAAAAAGCAGGAATCGATTCCTTCAAAGCACAAGGCACGAGGGTCCCATTCCAGGTTTCTTTCCGGAGTCAGGCTGGAGTACATTCAGAGCAGTACATTTAGAGCAGCTGAGTCGCTGACCTGGGGAATTGAGTGGGCATCCTAAACTTGCCAACGTATTAACTTGGTGACCTTGAGCAATTCAGCTAACTTCCCCAGATGAAGTTTCCTCTTAAGCAAAGTGAGATGATGACAGTACAGATAAAAATACTCTGTAATGACCTATACGGGAAAAGAATCTAAAAGAGTGGATATAAGTATATGTATAACTGATTCGCTTTGCTGTACAGCAGAAACTAACACAACATTGTAAATCAGCTATACTCTAATAAAAATTAATTTAAAAAACTACGTGTAAAACATGACGCATAGAATCTCACACTAGAAAGCACCCTTCATCTCAGTGCACGGCGTGTCAGTACAACCCCCAGTCAGCTCTGCGCCTTCTCAGCACATCAGGATCCCTTAGAGGGAACTGTTAGCATTAGTCAAGATCTGTTTGGAAGCAGCAAGACCAATGTGAGCTAGTAGACTTTCAATATTGATGAGGGACTTACAATGTGCAGATAAATAATCTGGCCCTGCTGAGGGTTCAAACTCTCAAGGGGCCCAAAGTCCAAAACATGTGGGCTGGCAGGCTCTTATTTTATCAGGACACATACTGCATGATGTTAAGTCATGGGGCCAACTGCAAGGACACAAAAGTAGACCCCGTACCTCGAAGCTCAGTACTTCCCAAAGTTGGACACTAGGCCAGTATCCTTCAGGACATACTATGAGTTCCACTTATCTACCCACTGGGTGTACCTTGCATCTATAGCTCATCCCCCAAAAGAGACGATCCAATGGGGTTATCACCACCCAATACTGAACCCAAGACTATTGACTCTCCAACTCATCTGGCCTTTGCAGTATTGCCTCTGGGTCCAGACATCTAACCCTTCGTCTATGTTATCAGTCATAGCAACTATCTGCAGAAAGAAACCTCGAAGCTTAAGGCCATTTATATGACCCTTGCTGATTGACTCCCAGCAGCCCTCTCCCCAGCTCCCCATTTAGCAACACCCAGATTCTGCCTTAGAGAATTACCCCCTTTTCAATGTACTCTGGCCCCAAAGTGAGCACGAGACCCAAGAAAGCAGTCAGACAGTCTCACCCTGGCATCTGAATCTTGAAAGAGAATTCTGGAACGGCCCAACTCCTGGCTTTTTTTTTTAATCTCTCTGACTGACTCTTCTGCCCTCCTCTTCCACTTTTAAGGGTGCGTGTGATTACATTTGTTTCACCTTCTCCCTATTTTATTTTATTTTTATTATTTTTAAATAGCTCTTTATTGGAGTATAATTGCTTCACAGTACCGTGTTAGTTTCTGTTGCACAACAAAGCAAATCAGCCATATGAATACACATGTCCCCATATCCCCTTCCTCTTGAGCCTCCTTCCCATCCTCCCTATCCCACCCCTCTAGGTCATCCCAAAGCACCGAGCCGATCTCCCTGTGCTATGCTGCTGCTTCCCACCAACCATTTTACGTTTGGCAGTGTATGTACGTCAATGCTACTTTCACTTCGCCTCAGCTTCCCCCTCCCACCCCATGTCATCAATTCCATTCTCTATGTCTAACTCTTTATTCCTGCCCTGCAACTGGGTTGATCAGTTACCCCCCCCCTTTTTTTTTAGATTCCATATATATGCGTTAGCATACGGTATTTGTTTTTCTCTTTCTGACTTACTTCACTCTGTATGACGGACTCTAGGTCCATCCACCTCACTACAAATAATTCAATTTCGTTTCTTTTTATGGCTGAGTAATATTCCATTGTATATATGTGCCACATCTTCTTCTTCCATCCATCTGTTGATGGGCATCTGGGTTGGTTCCACGTCCTGGCTATTGTAAATAGAGCTGTAATGAACATTGTGGTGCATGTCTCTTTTCTTTAAATTTATTTTATTTATTTATTTTTGGCTGCTTTGGGTCTTCATTGCTGCACACGGGCTTTCTCTAGTTGTGGTGAGCAGGGGCTACTCTTCGTTGTGGTGCGCAGGCTTCTCATTTCAGTGGCTTCTCTTGTTGAGGAGCACGGACTCTAGGCGCATTGGCTTCAGTAGTTGTGGCATGTGGGCTCCAGAGTGCAGGCTGAGTAGTTGTGGCACACAGGCTCAGTTGCTCCGCGGCATGTGGGATCCTCCCGGACCAGGGCTTGAACCCATGTGCCCTGGATTGGCAGGCGGATTCTTAACCACTGCGCCACCAGGGAAGCCCCATGTCTCTTTCTGAATTATGGTTTTCTCAGGGTATATACCTAACAGTGGGATTGCTGGGTCATATGGTAGTTCTATTTTTAGTTTTTTAGGGAACCTCCATACTGTTTTCCATAGTGGCTGTATCAATTTACATTCCTACCAACAGTGTAGGAGGGTTCCCTTTTCACCACACCATTTCCAGCATTTATTGTTTCTAGCTTTTTTGATAATGGCCATTCTGACTGGCATGAGGTGATTACCTCATTGTAGTTTTGATTTGCATTTCTCTAATAATTAGTGATGTTGAGCATCTTTTCATGTGCCTCTTGGCCATCTGTATGTCTTCCTTGGTGAAATGTCTATTTAGGTCTTCTGCCCATTTTTAATTTGGATTGTTTGTTTTTTTGATATTGAGCTCCATGAGCTGTTTGTATATTTTGGAGATTAATCCTTTGTCTGTTGTTTCATTTGCAAATATTTTCTCCCATTCTGAGGGTTGTCTTTTTCTCTTGTTTATGGTTTCCTTTGCTGTGCAAAAGCTTTTAAGTTTAATTAAGTCCCATTTGTTTATTTTTGTTTTTATTTCTGTTACTCTAGGAGGTGGGTCAAAAAAAGGACCTTGCTGTGGTTTATGTCAGAGTGTTTTTCCTATGTTTTCCTCTAAAAGTTTTATAGTGTCTGGTCTTACATTTAAGTCTTTAATCCATTTGGAGTTTATTTTTGTGTATGGTGTTAGGTAGTGTTGTAATTTCATTCTTTTATGTGTAGCTGTCCAGTTTTCCCAGCACCACTTATTGAAGAGGCTGTCTTTTCTCCATTGTATGTTCTTGCCTCCTTTGTTGTAAATTAGGTGCCCATATGTGTGTGGTTTTATCTCTGGGCATACTATCCTGTACCATTGATCTATATTTCTGTTTTTGTGTCAGTGCCATACTCTCTTGATTACTGTAGCTTTGTGGTATAATTTGAAGTCAGGGAGCCTGATTCCTCCAGCTCCGTTTTTCTTTCTCAAGATTGCTTTGGCTATTCGGGGTCTTTTGTGTTTCCATACGAATTGTAAGATTTTTTGTTCTAATTCTGTGAAGAATGCCATTGGTGGTTTGATAGGGATTGCACTGAATCTGTAGATTGCTTTGGGTAGTATAGTCATTTTCACAATGTTGATTCTTCCAATCCAAGAACATGGTATATCTCTCCATCTGTTTGTATCATCTTTAATTTCTTTCATCAGTGTTTTATAGTTTTCTGAGTACAAGTCTTTCACCTCCTTAGGCAGGTTTATTCCTAGGTATTTTACTCTTTTTGTTGCAATGGTGAATGGGAGTGTTTCCTTAATATCTCTTTCTGATTTTTCGTTGTTGGTGTATAAGAATGCCAGAGATTTCTGTGCATTAATTTTGTATCCTGCAACCTTACCAAATTCATTGATTAGTTCTAGTAGTTTTCTGGTGGCATCTTTAGGATTTTCTATGTGTAGTATCATGTCATTGGCAAATAGTGACAGTTTTACTTCTTCTTTTCCAATTTGTATTCCTTTTATTTCTTTTTCTTCTCTGATTACTGCAGCTAGGACTTCCAAAACTATGTTGAATAAGAGTGGCGAGAGTGGACATCCTTGTCTTCTTCCTGATCCTAGTGGAAATGCTTTCAGTTTTTCACCATTGAGTATGATGCTCACTGTGGGTTTGTCATATATGGCCTTTATTATGTTGAGGTAGGTTCCCTCTATGCCCATTTTCTGGAGAGTTTTTATGATAAATGGGTGTTGAATTTTGTCAAAAGCTTTTTCTGCATCTATTGAGATGATCACTTGGGTTCTTTCTGTTGTTTTTTTATTTTAAAAAATTTTTTATTAGAGTATAGTTCATTTGCAATGTTGTGTTAGTTTCAGGTGTACAGCAGAGTGAATCAGTTATACAGATACATATATCCACTCCTTTTTAGATTCTTTTCCCATATAGGCCATTACAGAGTGTTGAGTAGAGTTCCCTGTGCTATATAGTAGGTCCTTATTAGTTACCTATTTTATATATAATAGTGTGTATATGTCAATCCCAATCATCTCCCAATTTATCCCTCCCCCCTCTTTACACCCTGGTAACCATAAGTTTGTTTTCTAAATCTGTGACTCAATTTCTGTTTTGTAGATAAACTCATTTGTACCATTTTTAGATTTCACATATAAGCGATATCATATGATATTTGTCTTTCTCTATCTGACTTACTTCACTCAATATGACAATCTCTAGGTCCATCCATGTTGCTACAGATGACATTATTTCATTCTTTTTTATGGCTGAGTAATAATTCCATTGAATATATGTACCACAAGGGATTTTTTTTTAAGATTTGGTGAAGAAAACTTCCAAAGAGATGGGTTTTAATTTCTTTATGAAGTGGGGTCCAGCACATCTATTGAGTGAGTTAGGGCAGAAGTTGGGTGAAGTGGAGAATATTTGAAATAATGTTGTTAAGGATGAAAGAGTTGGATATGCAAACAATGATGCAAATCGGGGGTCCTAGAACTACAGACCATGTGCGAATCTTTTTTTCTTTTAACATCTTTATTGGAGTATAATTGCTTTACAATTGTGTGTTACTTTCTGCTGTATAACAAAGTGAATCAGCTATACATATACATATATCCCCATATCGCCTCCCTTTTGCGTCTCCCTCCCACCCCTCTAGGTGGACACAAAGCACCAAGCTGAACTCCTTGTGTTATGTGGCTGCTTCCCACTAGCTATCTATTTTACATTTGGTAGTGTATATATGTCCATGCCACTCTCTCACTTCGTCCCAGCTTACCCTTCCCCTCCCCGTGTCCTCAAGTCCATTCTCTATGTCTGTGTCTTTATTCCTGTCCTGCCCTAGGTTCCGGGTTCTTCAGAGCCATTTTTTTTTTTTTTTTTAGATTCCATATATATGTGTTAGCATACGGTATTTGCTTTTCTTTTCTGACTTACTCTGTATGACAGTCTCTATGTCCATCCACCTCACTATAAATAAATCAATTTCATTTCTTTTTATGACTGAGTAATATTCCATTGTGTATATATGCCATATCTTCTTTATCCATTCATTTGTCAATGGACACTTAGGTTGCTTCCATGTCCTGGGTATTGTAAGTAGAGCTGCAATGAACATTGTGGTACATGACTCTTTTTGAACTATGGTTTTCTCAGGGTATATGCCCAGTAGTGGGATTGCTGTGTCGTATGGTAGTTCTACTTTTAGTTTTTTAAGGAACCTCCATACTGTTCTCCATAGTGGCTGTATCAATTTACATTCCCACCAACAGTGCAAGCGGGTTCCCTTTTCTCCACACCCTCTCCAGCATTTATTGTTTGTAGATTTTTTGATGATGGCCATTCTGACTGGTGTGAGGTGAAACCTCATTGTTGTTCTGATTTGCATTTCTCTAATGACTACTGATGTTGAGCATCCTTTCATGTGTTTGTTGGCAATCTGTATATTTACTTGGGAGAAATGTCTATTTAGGTCTTCTGTACATTTTTCGATTGGGTTGTTTGTTTTTTTGATATTGAGCTGCATGAGCTGCTTGTATATTTTGGAGATTAATCCTTTGTCAGTTGCTTCATTTGCAAATATTTTCTCCCATTCTGAGGATTGTCTTTTCATCATTTATGGTTTCCTTTGCTGTGCAAAAGCTTTTAAGTTTCATTAGGTCCCATTTTTTATTTTTGTTTTTATTTCCATTTCTCTAGGAGGTGGGTCAAAAAGGATCGTGCTGTGATTTATGTCATAGAGTGTTCTGCCTACGTTTTCCTCTAAGAGTTTAATAGTGTCTGGCCTTACATTTAGGTCTTTAATCCATTTTGAGTTTATTTTTGTGTATGGTGTTAGGGAGTGTTCTAATTTCATTCTTTTACATGTAGCTGTCCAGTTTTCCCAGCACAACTTCTTGAAAAGGCTGTCTTTTCTTCATTGTATATTCTTGTCTTCTTTATCAAAGATAAGGTGACCATGTGTGCGTGGGTTTACCTCTGGGTTTCTCTCCTGTTCCATTGATCTATATTTCTGTTTTTGTGCCAGTACCATACTGTCTTGATTACTGTAGCTTTGTAGTATAGTCTGAAGTCAGGGAGCCTGATTCCTCCAGCTCCATTTCTTTCTCAAGATTGCTTTGGCTATTTGGGGTCCTTTGTGTTTCCATACAAATTGTGAAATTTTTTGTTCTAGTTCTGTGAAAAATGCCATTGGTAGTTTGATAGGGATTGCATTGAATCTGTAGATTGCTTTGGGTAGTCATTTTCACAATATTCATTCTTCCAATCCAAGACTATGGTATATCTCTCCATTTGTTTGTATCATGTTTAATTTCTTTCATCAGTGTCTTATAGTTTTCTGCATGCAGGACTTTTGTCTCCTTAGGTAGGTTTATTCCTAGGTATTTTATTATTTTTTGTTGCAATGGTAAATGGGAGTGTTTCCTTAATTTCTCTTTCAGATTTTTCATCATTAGTGTATAGGAATGCAAGATATTTCTGAGCATTGATTTTGTATCCTACTACTTTACCAAACTCATTGATTAGCTCTTGTAGTTTTCTGGTAGCATCTTTAGGATTCTCTATGTATAGTATCATGTCATCTGCAAACAGTGACAGTTTTACTTCTTCTTTTACGATTTGTATTCCTTTTATTTCTTTTTCTTCTCTGATTGCTGTGGCTAAAACTTCCAAAACTATGTTGAATAATGGTGAGAGTGGGCAACCTTGTCTTGTTCCTGATCTTAGAGGAAATGCTTTCAGTTTTTCACCATTGAGGACTATGTTGGCTCTGGGTTTGTCATATATAGCCTTTATTATGTTGAGGTAAGTTCCCTCTATGCCTACTTTCTGGAGGGTTTTTATCATAAATGGGTGTTGAATTTTGTCAAAAGCTTTTTCTGCATCTACTGAGATGATCATTTGGTTTTCCTCCTTCAATTTGTTAATATGGTTTATAACATTGATTGATTTGTATACATTGAAGAATCCTTGCATTCCTGGGATAAACCCCACTTGATCATAATATGGTCCATTTAATGTGCTGTTGGATTCTGTTTGCTAGTATTTTGTTGAGGATTTTTACATCTATGTTCATCAGTGATATTGGCCTGTAGTTTTCTTTTTTTGTGACATCTTCGTCTGGTTTTGGTATCCGGGTGATGGTGGCCTCGTAGAATGAGTTTGGGAGTATTCCTCCCTCTGCTATATTTTGGAAGAGTTTGAGAAGGATAGGTGTTAGCTATTCTCTAAATGTTTGATAGAATTCACCTCTGAAGCCATCTGGTCCTGAACTTTTGTTTGTTTTAAGAGTTTTAATTACCATTTCTTACTTGTGATTGGTCTGTTTATATCTTCTAATTCTTCCTGGTTCAGTCTTGGAAAATTGTACCTTTCCAAGAATTTGTCCATTTCTTCGTGGTTGTCCATTTTATTGGCATATAGTTGTTTGTAGTAGTCTCTTATAAGCCTTTGTATTTCTGCAGTGTCAGTTGTGATTTCTCCTTTTTCATTTCTAATTTTATTGATTTGCACCCTCTCCCTTTTTTTCTTGATGAGTCTGGCTAAGGGTTTATCAATTTCGTTTATCTTCTCAAAGAATCAGCTTTTAGTTTTATTGATCTTTGTTATTGTTTTCTTCATTTCTATTTCATTTATTTTTGCTCTGATCTTCATGATTTCTTTCCTTCTACTGACTTTGGGTTTTCTTTGTTCTTCTTTCTCTAGCTGTTTTAAGTGTAGGGTTAGATTGTTTATTTGAGATTTTTCTTGTTTCTTGAGGTGAGATTGAATTGCTATAAACTTCCCTCTTAGAACTGTTTTTGCTGTGTCCCATAGGTTTTGGGTCGTTGTGTTTTCATTGTCATTTGTTTCCATGTATTTTTTTATTTCTTCTTTAATTTCTTCAATGATCTCTTGGTTATTTAGTAGTGCACTGTTTAGCCTCCATGTATTTGTGTTTTTTACAGTTTTTTTCCTGTAACTGATTGCCAATCTTATAGCGTTGTGGTCAGAAAAGATGCTTGATACGATTTCAATTTTCTTACATTTTCTGAGGCTTGACTTGTGACCCAGGATGTGATCTATCCTGGAGAATGTTCCATGTGCACTTGAGAAGAAAGTGTATTCTGCCAGTTTTCGGTGGAATGTTGTACAAATATCTATTAGATCTATGTGGTGTATTGTGTCATTTAAACTTTTGTTTTGTTATTTATTTTCTGTTTGGATGATCTGTCCATTGGTGTACGTGGGGTGTTAAAGTCCCCTACTATTATTGTGTTACTGTCAATTTCTCCTTTCATGGTTGTTACCATTTGCCTTATGTATTGGGGTGCTCCTATGTTGGGTGCATGAACATTTATAATTGTTATATCTTCTTCTTGGATTGATCCTTTGATCATTATGTAGTGTCCCTCCTTATCTCTTGTAAGTCTTTATTTTAAAGTCTATTTTATCTGAGTATTGGAGTATCTGATACTCCAGCTTTCTTTTGATTTCCATTTGCATGGAATATCTTTTTCCATCTCTTCACTTTCAGTCTGTATGTGTCCCTAGGTCTGAAGTGGGTCTCTTGTAGACAGCATATATATGGGTCTTGTTTTTGTATCCATTCAGCCAGTCTGTGTCTTTTGGTTGAAGCATTTAATCCATTTACATTCAAGGTTATTATCGATATGTATGTTCCTATTACCATTTTCTTAATTGTTTTGGGTTTGTTATTGTGGGTCTTTTTCTTCTCTTGTGTTTCCCGCTTAGAGAAGTTTCTTTAGCATTTGTTATAAAGCTGGTTTTGTGGTGCTGAATTCTCTTAGCTTTTGCTTGTCTGAAAAGCTTTTGACTTCTCCATTAAATCTGAATGAGATCCTTGCTGGGTAGAGTAATCTTGGTTGTAGATTTTTCTCTCTCATCACTTTAAGTATATCCTGCCACCGCCTTCTGGCCTGCAGAGTTTACACTGAAAAATCAGCTGAACCTTATGGGGATTCCTTTGTATGTTATTTTTTGTTTTTCCCTTGCTGATTTTAATATTTTTTCTTTGAATTTAATTTTTGTTAGTTTGATTAATATGTGTCTTGGTGTGTTTTTCCTAGGGTTTATCCTGTATGGGACTCTCTGTGCTTCCTGGACCTGGGTGACTATTTCCTTTCCCATGTTAGGGAAGTTTTCCACTATAATCTCTTCAAATATTTTCTCAGACCCTTTATTTTTCTCTTCTTCTTCTGGGACCCCTAGAATTCGAATGTTGGTGCATTTAGTGTTATCCCTGAGGTCTCTGAGATTGTCTTCAATTCTTTTCATTCTTTTTTCTTTATTCTGCTCCTCAGCAGTTATTTCCACCATTTTGTCTTCCAGCTCACTTATTTGTTCTATTGCCTCCGTTATTCTGTTATTGATTCCTTCTAGTGTATTTTTCATTTCAATTATTGTGTTGTTCATCTCTGTTTGTTCTTTAGTTATTCTAGATCTTTGTTAAACATTTCTTGTATTTTCTCAATCTGTGCTTCCATTCTATTTCTGAGATTTTGGATCATCTTTACTATCATTACTCTGAATTCTTTTTCAGGTAGCTTGCCTATTTCCTCTTCATTTATTTGGTCTTGTAGGTTTTTACCTTGCTCCTTCAACTGTGACATATTTTTTTTGCCGTCTCTTTTTTTTTTTTTTTTTTTTATGAGTGGGATTGTGTTCCTGTTTTACTGGTTGTTTGGCCTGAGGCTTCCAACACTGGAGTTTGTAGGCTATTGGGTAGAGCTGGGTCTTGGTGCTGAGATGAGGAACTCTGTGAGACCTCACTCCAATGACTGTTCCCTGGGGTCTGAGGCTCTCTGTTAGTCCAGTGGTTTGGACTCAGAGCTCCCAGTGCAGGAGCTTCCTCCCGACCCCAGGCTCGTGAATTAAGATCCTGCAAGCTTCATGGGGTGGCAAAAAAAAAAAAAAAAAGAGAGAAAGAACAAAGTAAAAAATAAAATTAGATTAGGAAACTGATATGTTAGAAAGAATGTAAAAATAAAAATATAGATGAATCAACAACTGGAAGGTACAGCAGTACCAAAATAGTAAAAAAGAGGAGGAGGGAAAGAAAAAAAAAGCGAGGGAGGAAGGCCTTGGCTGTGGAGGGCGGGGCCTAATCAAGGGTGAGGTTTGGGCAGTGGGCAGGGCCTATGCTCAGGACCCACAGGGCTGAAAAGGCCCTGGGGGCTGTGGGGGGTGGGGCTTAGGCTCAAGGAACAGAAGGGGCCCAGGCGTGCCCCCCACCCCCATCTGAGGGCAGCGGACCTCACCTGGGAGCCCAGTAGGCTTCCTGGGCTCGAGTGGGTGGTGCAAACGCCCTCCTCTCCTCTCCTGCTCCTCCTGGATGGCCCCTCCCGCCTGCCCCCAGGACCCACGCGGCCTGGATGGGGCTTTGGATGGGAGGGAAGTGGCTTGGGAGCTCAGCAGGCTCCCCTGCCCGAGTGGGCCAGGCGATCGCCCTCTGCTCCTCTCCGGCTCTTCCCGGAGAGTCCCTCCCACCTGCCTCTCCTGATCTCCCTGGGCTCAGGGGTGCTGATCTTGTCTGCTCCACTTCTCCTCCCCCCTTGGTCCCCCTACATCCTACTGGTTCACTTTGGGGTTCCTCCTATCTCCTTGGGGGTCAGAGTCCCCACCAGCGGCCGGCAGATGCCCTGTTTGTGGGGAGACGCTATCTCCGCATCTTCCCACACCACCATATTGACTCCTCCTCTCTGGCTTTTTTTTAATGTTTTAAATTTTTTGGCTCTACTGCATGGCTTGCAGGATCTCAGTTCCCCGACCCAGGATTGAACTTGGGCCACAACAGTGAAAGCACTGAATCCTAACCACTAGACCACCAGGGAACTCTCCCCAGCTACTGGTTTTTTGCAGTCTGGTTGAATGCCCTTTCAAAGTTCCCCCAAATTCATTTTCTGCTTAAGTGAGTCAAAATTGGTTCTTGTTCCCTGGAACTAAAAGGTACTGTATGAAATGAGCCACTTTGCTGTGGGCATGGTCAGTACTTTCTTGGGCAGAAAAAGTTCTATTGAGGAAAGAGTCACACCTAGTATTTTGTCTTTGAACAGAAGATTAAAGATGATGTAAGGAAAAGCTCTGAGCCAATAGGGAACACAGAGCACCAAGATAATGCTAGGTTTTGATGAGGAAGCCTCTATTGGTCTATGTTTAAGTAATGGCATCAACAGAAGAAATCTGGTACTGTCCAAGATCTCTTCTTTCAGTTGCTACCATTGGGCATGTCACCTATGTTGTTATCCTTTTGAGCCAATCACCACACTCATGCATTTGATGAGATTTTATTTTCAGAAAGGCAGTGTTCATTCTGGTTTGTCCAACAGATCACATAATCAAGGAGTTTTTTTTGTTTTTTTTTTAATGTTAATCAAGAAATTCCACTCTCATCGGCAAAAGTCAGGCTATGCTGTTAAATACAGCCAAGATTGTAAGCATACAAATGTCATTAAGTCTACTGGATCTTAAATTATTCACCAGTACCCACAAGAAAGAGGCAAAACTTTGTCATCCTGAAAGGGTGTATCACATTTTAGGAAACTGGTAGGCTTCTGAAAGCCTCAGCATTCGTGATTACGCTAACAGCCCTTACAGATGTATTTTACACTATCTGTTCTGACTCAGCTAGGAGCCAACAGGCTGGATGTCGGCAGGTAAAACACATCCCTTCAGACCTGTTACTGTTTATGATGACATTTGGAAATCTCAAATCGCAACCCCAAAGGCTCCTCCTTTTCCATTCATGCATTATACATACACATATGAAGAGTTTTCCTACCAGTAACATTTAAAATAAGCATACTTAATAACTGCAAGTCACATGTAACATAGAATATTCAAATGTTTAGTTTTTAACCATGTGTGACAAAGCTAAGACAGCCTACCATTCCAATAAAAAAGGCGGGGAGTGGGAGGGATAGTTTTAACACACCATTAACTTATGCTACTGAGTTTTTCTAGTGAAAGACAGCAAAGCCAATACAAAATTTAGGGACAGAAGAAAACACAGATTTCAGCCTCTGGTACTTCTCTAAAGATAGACCTTGTGCTTCCATGCCCTGCCATCTGGAAAGCTTACCTCCTTCCCAGCCAGACACCTTCTAGCTGAGAATACAAGTCATTAAGAATCTCATTGTCCCTGACAGCCCACACCTGAAACATGCACCATGCCTACCTGGCAATACAGGGGCCATGAAAGACGAGAATAAAGCATGCCTTGTGAGAGACTGTTGAAAAGGAGCCCCCTGCCCCAGTCACCCAAAAAAGTACTGATCACATTAACTACATCCAAGGAACCAGAGGGAAATAGCTGAAGACTGCAGAGAATATACTCAAGCTGTCACTGCAAAGAGCAGAGTAAGAAGCATGCAACTTTACTCAAATCACATGCACTTCACTCAAACTTTTTCCCTCAAACAGGTCTTCTCCGCCAACAGAACTGGTCTTCAGAGTCCCTCTGAGTTCCTCTCTCTAATCTAAGTTGCTCAAGCTAGTTTTAGTCTTTCCCAACAGGATCCAGCTGGAAAATATAAAGCCTTTGGAACGCAGCAGCACGGGAAATAAGGAGTATACAGAAACAGGAGATTTAGGAGAAGCCCTCCTGGTGTAGATTTAGAGACAAAAGCTCCAGACTGCCACCAGCAGCAGGATGACCAGCAGAGCTGTTTTCCCTGATATACTCGTCCTATCACTTTTGTTACACAGGTTCTCCTGGCAGCAGCGGTACTGAAGCTCCTTCTCCCCTAAGGCTTTCGCAATGGCTTCGAAACTGCAACGGTCAAACATCCAACACTGGTAGTAAGTTTTTGTTGGCACTGTGGGGGAAATACACACACACAAAGATAAGCAATCAAGCAGGTAAAACTCTGCACCTGTCTTTGAACTCTCAGTTCTACTTCTTAGAACTTATCCTGGGGAAATAGAGACATTTGGGTAAAAATATGTATCCCAGTTAGCTTATAAAGGGGAACAATTAAGTAAATAATGATCCAGCTCTGAATGGAACTTTTCCATAAAAGCAAAGTCTCACCAGAGCCAATACAGTTGTGTGTATATGGAAGGCAACAGGAAATCATACTAATGTTTGAGAGAATTACCAAGATTTTTAAACACATGCCCTCTTTGATCCAGCAATCCCACTTCTAGAATTTACTCTATGAAGTTACTTGAAAAAAGGTTAAAGGTATATGCTCTAGAATGGTCACTGCACTACTATCTGTAGCAGCAAGAAACTTAAAAGACAAACAGTCAGTTAATAAAAAAGCATTTGAGTAAATTAGGTAGAGTTCCACACAACGAAGTTCCATGCAGATAAGGAATGCCACAGGACCATGTGTATTGACATGGGAGGAGTTTGAGTTTTTTTTTTTAAGTGCAGAAAAATAGATAAATTGGACTTAAACAAAATTAAACTTTTGTGCTTCGAAGAACACTATTTTAAAAAATCAAAAAGACAAAACCCACAAAAAGTGAGAAAATGTTTGCAAATCATATATCCAATAAGAGTATAGTATACAGAATATATGAAACACTCTTACAACTCAACAATAAAAAGACAACCCAATTAAAAAATGGGCAAAGGATATAGATACTTCTCCAAAGATATACAAAGGGCCAATAAGTGCATGAAAAGATGCTCAACATCATTAGCCATTAAGAAAATACAAATCAAAACCACAATGAGGATAAATTCACACCTACTAGGAGGGCTATAGTCAAGAAACTGGAAAATAACAAGTGGTGTCAAGGAAGTGAAGAAATTGGAACCCTCAAATATTGCTCGTGGGAACGTAAAGTGGTGCAGGTATCTTGGAAAAGTCTGGCATTTCCTCAAAAGGTTAAAAATAGTTACCATATGACCTAGTAATTCTACTCCTAGGTAAATATATTACCCAAGAGAATTGAAAACTATGTTCACACAAATGCTTACACATGAATGTTCATAGCAGCATTAATCAAAACAGCTAAAAAGTGGAAACAACCCATATGTCCATTAACTGGTAAATCATAAGCAAAATGTGGTATATCCATTCAATGGAATATTATTTGGCCATAAAAAGGAATGAGGTACTGATATATCCAATAACATGGGTGAACATTAGAAACATTATGCTCAGGGACTTCCCTGGTGGTGCAGTGGTTAAGAATCCGCCTGCCAATGCAGGGGACACGGGTTCGATCCCTGGTCCAGGAAGATCCCACATGCCGTGGAGCAACTAAGCCCGTGCACCACAACTACTGAGCCTGTGCTCTAGAGCCCGCGAGCCACAACTACTGAAGCCCATGTGCCTAGGGCCTGTGCTCTGCAATGAGAGAAGCCACCGCAATAAGAAGCCCATGCATTGCAACGTAGAGTAGCCCCCGCTCGCTGCAACTAGAGAAAGCCCGCGAGCAGCAACAAAGACCCAATGCAGCCAAAAATAAATAAATGAATAAAAAATTTAAAAAAAAGAATAGATTATATACTTTAAAAAGAAAACAAAAACAAAAAAACATGATGCTAGTGAAAGGAGCCAGTCACAAAGGACCACAACACTGTATGGTTCGATTTATATCTAAATGTCCAGAATAGGCAAATCCATGGAGACAGAAAGTAGATTAGTACTCCCTGCCGGGGTATGGGCGAGGGAAGAATAGGGAGTGACTGCTAATGGGTATGGGGTTTCCTTTCGGGGTGATAATAATGTTCTGAAATGAGTGGTGATAGTTGTACAGAGTTGTGGACATACTAAAGGCCACTGAATTGTGCACTTTAAAATGTACTTTGGAACTGAGATATGTGAATTATATCTCAATAGAAAAAAGCCTAGATGCAGAACAATATGTAGAATGTGATCCGTTTGTATAAAGTATATGTGTGAGGGTGAGTATACTACTTTTCTCTGAAAAGATTCCCAAGTAATTTAACAGTGTTACCCTCACAGAAGACTATCTTTCATTTATACATTTCTCTGTAGATTGAGATTTAAAATAAAAAATCACTGGATGAATTTATTTTAAACATAGCTTAAACTTCCTTTAAAAATCATTAGATTTTTCAGTAAAGCAGGAAAATTTTCCAGAAGAACGTGCCATTATGGTCCCAATTTTTACACACAAAGGAAAATGCAGGCCAAAATATACAATGCCAATTAGCTTATAGTGATTTTTTAATATTTAGAAAAATTATGTTAAATATTTTTAAAAAGTGAGAGTTGAGAGAGAAGAGAAGATAGTTGTGCTAGATGCTGGGGACACACAGATATAGAAGGTTGGTCCCTGCCCTGGAATCATTTTCTTTTCTTCTGTGTTGGAAAGAAAAATATACAGATGCCTATTTCCTTATTTAAGGCCAGTAACTAATTTATTCTATTTCATTCACAGCTCAGAACAAAACTTCTAAGTTTATAACTGCAGGTATAACTGTTCTGTCCTCCCCCTCAGAGGAGATGAGTGTCTGGCCTGGATTTTAATGAAGTTTGGTCAAGTGGCAGAGGCCAGATAGGAGTGTTCCAGTGACTCTACCTGCTTGGATCATAAATATTTTAAGTGGATGCTTCTAATACTGTACTAAAGAATGCTGTTGAATAGGACAGCATTAATAAGTTACTGTCTTATGTAGTAGTAATCAGGCTTTGGAACTGGGAAAGCATTAAAGTCACCAGAATGTTGATTAGGGAAGCCTAACAGCTTGGGGAGAGCAGATAGTAATTTATTAATAATTGCTACCAATTAATCACTTACTATGTGTCCTGCAGTGAGCCAAGCACTTTACTTGAATGAACTTATTTGCATAACAACCTTCAACGGTGAGCTTCTCACCAAAGCCACTATCAGAATCACCCGAGTAAAAGTGGATCATATCACAGAGTCATCGGAATGTTAAAGGTTCTCTCTCTGCTAGGCACAGCCTCCCCACTCTCTTTGAAGATTTGCCTTGAGTCTGCCTTTACCAAGCAGTAGTCCCCAGTTGCCTTAGGCATCCTTCAGTGTGTCCCTTATTTGAAAGGCCATTACAGAAATGATTGCTTGGCACTGTCATCAGAGGCTCTGCCAGACTCTAAGTACATGGTTTATATTTCCAGGACCTAGCCAGGACGCCAGTAAATAGTGGCTGAAGTAGCGCCCATCTGTCTCTCTTCTAGACTGAATCTGCACAGCACTATCACGCACATTTCTTCACTAACTGCCCCACTGACCCCAGGAGAAAAGTATTCCCATTTCACAGCTGGGGTGAAAATGCGGCTAGATTAATTAAATAATTTCTCCAATGTATGCCTGGCCTTTGATTCGTGTTTATGACAGTGTGCCTCGCCTCTCCCAGGCTGATGTCAATCAGAGTCAGAGGGGCATTTAGATGTTCTGTTACTATCTGCCTTACTGTAAGGTCTGAATATCTATATTTCAAGAACTGCTGTTACCACATGTCTAGCTGAAGTTTGGGGACCTATGTTCATGAGAAGAAGAAAACTATTTAAGATTCACATTATCCTTAAAAAAATAGATTTTATACTTGAGGGTAGTTTTAGATTCACAGCGAAATTGAGCGGAAAGTACACAGTTCCCATAGAGCCCCCGACAGCCCCACCTCCACCCCAAACAACCTCCCTCACTATCAACATCTCCCACCAGTACATTTGTTGCCAACTGATGAACCTACATGGACTCATGATCATCACCCAAAGTCCATAATTTACATTTGGGTGCACTCTGGGTGTTGTACATTCTATGGGGTTTGACAAATGTATGACATATGTCCATCATTACAGTATCACACAGAGTCCTAGCTTCGTTGCCCGAAAAATCCTGTGCTCCACCTATTCATCCCTCCCTCCTCCCCCACTTAACCCCGGGCAGCCACTGACCTTTTTATTATCTCCTTCGTTTTGCCCTTTCCAAAACATCACATAGTTGGAATCATAACAATGTAGCTTTCCCAGAGTGGCTTCTTTCATTCAGTAATACATATTTAAGTTTCCTTCATGTCTCTCCATGGTTTGATACTTCATTTCTTTTTAGTCCATTCTCTGGATGTACCACCATTTATTTATCCATTCATCTACTGAAGGACATCTTGGTTGCTTCCAAGTTTGGGTAATTATGAATAAAGCTGCTATAAACATCCATGTGTAGGTTTTTGAGTGGACATAATTTTTTGACTCGTTTAGGTAAATATCAAGGAATGCAACTGTTGAATCTTATGGTGAGAGTACGTTTAGTTTTGTAAGAAACTGCCAAAATGTGTACCACCATTTATTTATCCATTCATCTACTGAAGGACATCTTGGTTGCTTCCAAGTTTGGGTAATTATGAATAAAGCTGCTATAAACATCCATGTGTAGGTTTTTGAGTGGACATAATTTTTTGACTCGTTTAGGTAAATATCAAGGAATGCAACTGTTGAATCTTATGGTGAGAGTACGTTTAGTTTTGTAAGAAACTGCCAAACTGTGTACCAATTTATACTCCTTCCAGCAATGAATGAGCGCTCCTGTGGCTCCACATCCTCGCCAGCATTTGGGGTTGTCAGTGTTTTAGACTTTGGCCATTCTAATAGACGTGCCTCATTGTTGACATTAATCATTTTTACAAAGCATAACAGTTCATTATAAGATGAGTAAATTCTGGGGAATCTAATGTACAGCATTATGATTGTGGTTAACAAGGCTGTATTGTCTACTTGCAATCTGCTAACAGAGTAGATCTTAAGTGTTCTCATCACACACAGAAAGGTTACAATGTGAGGGGGTGGATGTGTTAATTAGACTGATTGCGGTAATCATTTCACAATGTATATGTATATCAAATCGCCATGTTGTACACCTTAAATATACACAGTTTGTATTTGTCAATTATACTTCAATAATGTTGGAAAACAACTAAAATGAAAGTTTAACCATTCAGGTAGGAAACAATGGGATTTGTTTCCTAGTCTACTCTACTTCCCTCTTTCCTTCTCTCCACCTCTACCATCTGACACACCCACTTCATCAATAAAAAACAGAGGCAGGAAGAACTTACTGGTGGCAAGACAGAGATCAGAGCTCAAAGCTTCTAACTGATAATCTAATACTTATTCTACACATAATATTGCCTTTATTCTCTCATTTGGAAATTATACTTTTTGTAGTGGGGGTCTACGAGACACAGACAATCAGGGTTAAGAAGTAGGTTTCTGTGTTCATAGATAATTGGTGCTCAAATATTTGTGGAGTGAATGACTATTCTCTCTGGGGGCCTCACTATGCTTTCTACATTAACAATCAATTAATACAGTCCTCCAGGTGAGGCAGAGGAACTGTCCCCTACAGAATCAAGGACCTTACATGCAGGCCTTGGAATCTGAGCTGCATTCCAGGAGTTTATATCAAAATTATGAGATACTCCTGTTCTTTAGACAGGATAATTCTAATTTGTTCTTACTTATTGAGGGATTTTTCCTTTCTGGGGAAGTGAAACTCCTCCTCCTTTCTATCAGGTTTTTCTGAACATGTGGTTCTCCCAAGGCTTTTATGAGTTTACCTGATGTGCTTAGCATTCCTTGAGGTGGCCACTGGGAAGAATTTACATAGAGGGTAGGAGTGAACTAACTTGAAGGGTATTTTTACTTTTATCTCTTAGAGATGGAAGTCAGGGGGTTTACCTTGTACACTAACTGAGCAGATCCTGAAACAGCCACTCCTCACCAGTATCATTTCCACACATTGATTCAATCCAGAACCACACCCAGCAAGAGCAGAGGTCATGCCTTTGCTGGTTTCTTGCCTCTCTCCACCATTTCCTAAATTCCATTTTAATAGGATTTATGGAGGAAGCGATTCCATAGTCTAACCAATTTGGAAAATGCAGATTTGACAAAACTTGTCAATGTTGACAGTTCCCTACCCTAAGCCCATGAGTGCCTTGTTCTCTGAGGCCACCAAGCCTTGGCACCTACTGTTGCCTTTCTTGGGAACACCCTTCCTCTCTTAGTCCTCTTACTTCCTACTTGTCCTTTGAGCTCAGCGTGAGTCCCCTCAGGACTCTGTATGTATTAAATCCCCCACGGAATGAGACACGGGTATAAATAAAGACATCTGTAATAGCTACACAGGCCTCTTTCACAATTTTCATCGTCTCCTTTCTTCATCTTTGTACCCCGAGCTCCTAGCTCAGGCTCTGGCACAGGGCAGGCTCTCAAAAGTTTGGGAGGCAGCCAGTGTTGCTGTTAAGAGCACAAGTGTTGGAATTAGATGGATTCCCATGTTCAGATCCTGAGCTGGTTCCTTGACCTTAGTCTGTTGCTTAATCTGAGTCTCAGTTTCCTCATTTACCAAACGGGAATCAAATATTACCCCGAGCAGTAGATGGGAAATATTAAATAAAAAAACAAATGGAAAGTGCTTAGTGCCGCACACCACTGGTGCTATTAAATGGTAGCTATTACTTGTTGAATACGAGTCTAACAAGAATGAGAGTGGCCCAGATCTTTTCCCAGGCCCTCTTCATCCCATTACACTCAGGAAGAGGGGGAGGGGGAGGCTCTTACCGGCTTTAACGATGAGACAAGTATCTTGGTTATGTGAACAATTGACGGCCGTAGTGCAGCCATTAGCTGGGTTAACACAGTTGTAGCACTCCAGGCTGTGACCTAGGATCAGGAAGAATGCCCGTCAGCACCTGGTAGACCAGCAATGACTCACCCTCCTGGCAGCAGAAGCAAGCCCACCATCTCCATTAGTGTGGGTCAGAGGTCAGCAACTCAGAGTGGGCTTCCTTCCCACATATATCTGCAGTAGATATATTTTTCCAAGCTCAAACTACAGTTCCAGCAGCAGTGTTTTGGACCCTGAGGCAAGTGCAAAGGGAGTTTCCAGATTTCAAAATCCACTTAACTGTGCAATTGAGAAGCTTTCTCCTACTTTCAACCGGAAGTGATTAATCTGCAATGCAATGACATATTAAAAGGAATCCATTAAGAGGATAAACTAACAGAATTCTATAAATTCATTGCTTCCAAGCAATGAATATGCTCTATCACATAACATTCTCACGGACTGATATCAGGATTTGGCAGTACCTATCTGTGTGAAAAGACATGCTCCAAGATGAAATGCATGAAATCTCATTACAGATCAGTATTAACAGATGAACATTTGCAACCAATTTGATGATGGGGAACACTAACTTTTGAATCCCAAGTAAGCAAAATGTTATTCTCCCAGAAAGAATTCCATTCTTCTCATTAGTAGATCTGTATTATAAATAATTGTACTCAATTATTAAATTTTTGAATTCTGTCAATTAAAAACTTGGAGAAATTTGTTTTCTCTCTTATTTATATAAAAGCCTACATCATATCCTTGATTTTTGTCCCTTGGCCTGCAAAGCCTGAAATATTTACTACGTGGACCTCGGCAGAACAAGTCTGATGGCCTCTGGGATAAGGCGTCCTCACTGCAGCTGTTCCCTGCTGAGGGACTGACCCATCGCCAGAAGCAAACACAGTCAAGGGGCAGGCGGCAGCCATACACTTTAAACCCACGTGGGTGGGAAGACATGCACAGTGACACTGAACACGAGGGTCAACTTATATCAGAAGCAAATGCCTCTGGTTCCCCAATTTGAAAAATGACTAACCCTCCCACTCATGTTCTTAGGATTCATCTTTGGTGGCTAGACTTCAAGTTTCACTGGATTATTTTCCCTTCTCTGTTTTTTATAACAATGGTGATGGAAAAAGATGAGGCATATTCCACATTTGTGATGGGAAGAGTTGGAAGCAAGTTTTCCTGATTCATGTAGACATACTCTTTTCTATAATAAGAGATCACCTTCTTCCAGCCACATGGCTTCTGCCACGTAATCAGTATTTGGAAGTACCTATCGGTGTGAAAAGACATTTTCAAAGATGAAATATGTAAAATCTCATAGAAGAATGGCATGGTTAAACCAAGACGAAATGTGGGTTTTAGAACCCAAGAGCTGACTTTTAGTTCTAAGGCCAAAGTCTAGGTTCATCACCAGGGAGAGGAATTCTCAGAAGGCCAGAAGAAAGTGGCTTCTCACTTCCTGAGCACAGACAGGAGTGAAGCTCTCTATAACATCTTTTTTTAAAAAATTAATTAATTTATTTATTTTTTGCTGCGTTGGGTCTTCACTGCTGCAGGCTGGCTTTCTCTAGTTGCGGTGAGCGGGGGCTACTCTGTTGTGGTGCGCAGGCTTCTCATTGCAGTGGCTTCTCTTGTTGTGGAGCACGGGCTCTAGGCACGCGGGCTTCAGTAGTTATGGCACATGGGCTCAGCAGTTGTGGTTCGTGGGCTCTAGAGTGCAGGCTCAGTAGTTATGGTGCACAGGCTTAGTTGCTCTGCGGCATGCGGGATCTTCCCAGACCAGGGCTCGAACCTGTGTCACCTGCATTGGCAGGTGGATTCTTAACCACTGCGCCACCAGGGAAGTCCCTATAACATCTTAAATGGCCACGTCAAACCTTCAGACAGAGGAAAGAGAGCTCACCTTTGGAACTTCTGTGAGGCAGAAATATTCACAGCTAACACAGTGTTCAAATACCTAAACTTTCAATCTTCAGAGAATTGCTATAAGAGGCAGGCTCAAGGATCTCCATCCCCATTTTTCAAGAGAAAACTAAGACTAAGATGTTAACTAACTTGTCAAAAGTCACATGGCTACTAAGAGGAGAACTGGGATTCACACCCAGGCGATCAGTTCTGAAGCCCACGCTTGGTTTATTTACTGTGATGTTCTTCTAATTGTCCTGAGTGGGAAAGAGAAAAAACCAGGACCAATTATGGCGGAGACCAGGTCAGGGGCAAGCAATAAGTCAGTGGCTGTTTGATATTCTAGCTACTTAACCGGGGTGGAGGGGATCTTCTTCACACTCCGACTCCCTCACGAAAGACCTAAGTGCCCCCGAGACCTGTTACAGAACAGCTAACAGCACCAAACCCAAGCCTGCTCCATAAACAAATGTAGACTGCTGGAAAGCAGGTATGACCAGGCTATTCTTACTACAGAAAATTCACTGGGTAGAAGAATTAAGACAATAATGTATGTTGTAACATAGCGAACCACGTTACAAACCTCCATGACTACAATCAACAGACGTGGGGAGGGAGGGGGGTTGTGACTTCTGTCTTTTCTCAGAGAGGGAAAATTTGTTCAAACGTGTCCTTGGGCTCCTTTGTTCTTTGCTTCAGTTTCCTCAACTGTTAACATGGGCGTAATAGTACTGAGTCCTTACAGGATGGCTGGAAGGGTTAAATGAGCCAGGGTCCGGTACAGGCCCTAGTAAGCATTCACCACATGGGAGCTACTAAAGCTACAAGCTCTAAGACATGTTCCAACATGCAGATGCCTCTGTAGTGCCCATCGCGTGGCTACTTCCTTTTCTGCCTCCCGTCCCCATCCCTCAAAAATAAATAACAATTAGTAGTACCAACATGACATAGGCAGAAAATGACCTTTGATGTTCATAAGGAAGCAAAGCAAGTAACACAGGTGTTCCTACTGTTACAGAGGTAACGAGGATCTCCAGAAGGCAGGGAGGGGTGGCCCCGTGAAGGAGCTGGGGCAGACACTCTGGTGCCAGGCTTATTTGGGTTCAAATTCTGGCTGCACCACTTTGGTGTGATATTTTACAAGTTATTTAATCTCTTTGGGCCTCAGTCTTGTCACCTGTAAAATGGCAATAAAAATAGTCCCTGCTCCACAGGGTGGACATGAGGATTAAATAAGTAAATACATGTAAAATGCTGAGAACAGTGATTGGCACGTGAATGCTATAAGCAGCAGCTGCATCACGTGGGAGAAGCCCAGGGCGGGCGGCTCAGCTCAGCACTCTGAAGATGGCATCCATCGGTAGCCCCAGCGGCTGGCGGTGAGTGGGCTGAAACTTAAGCAGCTCGGTGTAATCGCTCCCCACAAAAGCAGCTCTGTCACCCAGGATGAACTGTAACTGAGGAAGGTGCTCCACTCAGGGTAGGGCCGTAACACAGGAAGGAGCGGTCACGCCACCCTGGACCTGTAACACCAATGGCGAAAGAACTGAAGCCCCGCCTGAGGTCTGTGGCATCAGCTTGGTCTTCCCGAGGCCTAAGAAAAAGTTAAGGGCCAAGGCGGCCTACATGATCCAGATCCATGTCCCTCTGGACCACTCACCTACATGGCAGAGGACAGCCAGGCTGAACAGGAGCCCGAGCAAGACGAACCCTCCTTTGCTTCCCATTGTGACCGGCTACAGGTTCTGGAAGGAAGGAACACAAAGCATTGTCATGAACCAACAGGTGATTGCCGGGTATCTCAGAAACCAAGAGCTGGAAGGCCTGGGGGCTTTCAGGAAACATGGGAAGGAGTGAGCAGACCAAGAAAGCAGGGAGCCTCGGGGCTGGGTGCAATGAACCGACGGTGCTCTCAGGTGGTGGGGGCAGGGCTTGGTCCCTCCCCGGCTGAGACCTCGGCTTACTGAAGAAATGCTGCTGGGCCTGGTGGGAGGGGCAGCTGCAGGGAGTCAAAGCACGCCGGGCCCACCCCAGCTCTCACCTACAGTAGCCGTGCACCCTTGAATAAATTCAGTTCCTCTGAGCCTCAGTGTTCACGACTGAGCAGTGGGACAGCACTATCTTCCCCTTCAGGGTCGCTGACTCAAATGAGAATATGAACAAAGTACGTAATGCAGCACCTGCGAGGCCCCACCCCCAGCTGCTGGCTGAACTAAGCCTGAGCCCAGCGAGGGCCACTTCTCCAGGCCACGCCACTAAGTGCATCAGATGGAAGGGGTAACCCTGGAGGGCACCAGCGTGCATTCAGCGGCAGAACAGGAGGCAAAGGCTTAGCGTGCACAGAAGCTCTGGCTCCCCACCTCCTCCTCATCACTCTGGAAAAGTAAGGAGGGGTTCCAGGTACCTCTGATGACAAGTCCCCATTACATTAATACCTGGATGTGTGGCAGTGAGCATCAGGGGAGAAGAGGGGAGGGCTGAAACACCTTGAACCCTCCTTTTACCCGAGCAGGAGGCCAAGACACAGGGAGGTTTTTTTTTTTTTAGACTTCATTATTTGTTTTTTAAAGATTTTGATGTGGACCATTTTTAAAGTCTTTATTGAATTTGTTACAATATTGCTTCTGTTTTATGTTTTGGTTTTTTTTGGCCCCGAGGCATGCGGGATCTTAGCTCCAGGACCAGGGATCGAACCCACACCCTCTGCGTTGGAAGGTGAGGTCTTAACCACTGGACCACCAGGGAAGTCCCACAGGGAGGTTTTTAACTTGCCTAAGTCCGAATCAGGAGCAGTAGATCTAAGGAGTCTCCCGACCCTACCCCGACTTCCCTGAGCCCATCCTCCAACAAGGAGGCAGCAGCTGCTCCAAACCAGGGCGGCTCCACATTCTATCCTCCTGGGCCGCACAGGCCAGGACTTCTGCCCGGTAGACAGACGGGCTCTCGGTGGGTGGGCCCTGCCCTCCTCTGGGTTGGAAATGGCATCTCTCACACCTTTGAAGGTCACGTGACGCTTAGGAGTTGGCTGAGGAAGGCCAGGGGAGAACTGGGAAGCGAACAGGGCAGGGGCCTGGCATTGCCCAAAGAAGACGCCATTGAGTAAGCCACGCCCGGGAGAGAGACAGGTCGCCTGCTGACATGTGGGAGGGTGGGAAGAAAATCTAACTGGGCCTGGCCTTTCTTTACAGGTTGAATACCCCCACTTCCTCTGGCACCTGCAACGCCTACCACAGCCTACTAATGCCCCCCGCCACCGGGCTGACCCTCCCGGGGCGTAGCTGCCCACAGCACCCCTGCGCGGTGAGGACCTGAGGCTGCCCGAGGCCAGTGGTCAGAAACTCAGACTCTAGGCTGGCAAAGACCTGGACACAAGGTCTGGCTCTGCCACGGCTACCGAGCTCATTCTCCTCACCTATAACAAGGGGCAGGTGCATGGGCGCTTTCCCACACCAGGAGGTTGAGGTGAGATAAGACAAGTTAACTATGTGCTTGACAGTCACAGAAAAGTGGTGGCTGTCACCGCTTCCTACCTCACCCTGGACTTCCTTCCTGACCACACCAGACTTCCTGCCCGAAGTCAGGCACGTCCATACCTCCCGGTCAGACTGTCGGCCTCTCCAGGCTCTCTTGTTCCCTGAGCCTGAGAGATGGAGGCAGCGAGGTCTCTGCATCCTAATAGCTCAGGGAGAGGCCCCAGCCCCTCCTGCCAGCACCTGACGCCCCTGCAATGTCCTCTGCCGGGAGCCAGATGGGTCAAGGGAGAGAATCACAGCGTTCCCGCGCCACCCCCCCAAGCCGCCCTGCCCAGGCCCCTGCCTGCGGTTCCTCACGCTCGGGGGGCTTCTGGGTAGAAAGCATGATTCACACACTCAGCT